>NC_080168.1:126803609-127051109 GCF_950295315.1 Erinaceus europaeus | reverse complement strand
TTAAGTGCACACAGTACTAAGCACCAGGACCCAGGTTCAAGTCCCTAGCTCCCCACCTGCAGGGGGGATGCTTCACAAGTGGTGAAGCAGGTCTGCAGGTGTCTCTCTCTCTTTCCCTCCATATCTCCCCCTCCTCTCTCAATTTCTGTCTCTCAATTTTTTCTGGAAAAAATGGCCATCAGGAGCAGTGGATTTGTAGTGCTGGCACCAAGCCCTAGCAGTAGTAGCCCTGGAGAAAAAAAAAAGACTGGATATAAAATTCTGGTCCCCCCCCTTTTGTCTTTAAAGATAATTTATTTGATGAGAGAATCAAAGCATGGTCTCCAGCATGTGCAATAGCAAGGGAAACCTGTGACCTCACACATGCAACTCCTGTGCCTGGCTACTGAGACATACCCATCCCTGCGGAGCTCTCTTCAACAGTGCTGCCTTTCCCCAAGTCACTCTTCCTCCATAGGCGCTCTGAGGCTCTCTGTCAGCAGAACCCTAGGCCTAGACTCCTTTGATAACTGCCAGCTTGGCATACACCCATTCCAGGAGAAGAGTTGTCAGAAACATGGCCCTCATGTTAATAATAACTGAAAACTCTAAAATGAATAGCAGAAGATAAGATGAACACGCAGATAGCTTCAGTCACTCACATTTCCGTTTCCTTGAGATCTTGACTGAGAGAGACTCCCAACTGGCAGTAATTCTGCTGGACTTGCCAGTGAGTGACCTGGTCCTCTCTGTCAAAAACCTTTTCTTCTCCCCACGCCACTGATGCTCTCTGGAAGAGACTTTCCCCCCAAGTCTGGTGTGCAGAATCCCAAGTGCAAATCTCTACCTCTTCCCCCTAGTTCTTCTCCCCACCTGCCTCGCTTCCCTTCTACACCATCTTCCCACTCTTCTCCATAGTGACGTCTACCTAGAGGAGGTGTGACATTTGGGGACACCCCCGACCTTATGGTGTGCATCTGCATCGGTCAGTCGGAGAGCCCAGTGGGAGACCCAGGCTGCACGGTGAGAGTGATGGCCAGGTCTTGATGCTTGCAGTTGTCTATGCACTGGTCTGCACACCTCCATGGCTCCTGTGGGCAGCCCCCTCTCACAGCCACACCGTGGCCTCAGTAACCACTCTCTCCCTCTATTCCTTAGGCCAGTGGTAGCCAGTGTTTCCCTCCCTCACTAGCCTTGCTGGTGTCCTTTCCTCTTGCCCACACTGCTGCCATGGTCTCTTCTCTGTGAGTCACCTGTTGCCTACCAGAACCATGAGCCAATGCTCTGCTGATAACCATGCATCAAGAAAAGAAGAGGCTGTCTGTATGTGTTGTTATGTGGAAAACTGAGAAATGTGATGCATGTACAAACTATTGTATTGACTGTTGAATATAAAACATTAATCCCCCAATAAAGAAATTTAAAAAAAAAAGGAAAGAGACTAAGAGGCACTTGAACCTGGATGTTCTGTTTGTCCACCGACGGGAAAGACTTCTTGAGGGATACAATAGGGTGTCTAGTCTTTGTCTCCAGGTGTTTGGTTCTCCGGAACCCGGCCATGGAAGAGGCTACATTGTACCCCCTCTTGTGCAGACTATCCTACACTAAGCTCAGCCCAGTCACACAGAAAAAGGGAACTCTGACGGGGTAGGATTCGATTTATTTTTTCCCAGCTAAATCATTAAGTTAAAAAGTTTTTACCATAGAAAGAAATCAGGAAATACTGGGGGTTAAGGGTGCAGAAGGTGGCAGGGAGCAGAGTATGTCTATGATCTCTGAAACATTGCTGAGTGTTTGAAGTGTATTTTCAAACAAGACACAAAAACTGAACACATGGATTCTTCCTTTTTAGACATTTCTCAAGTCTGAGCTTCAGCAGTGACTTCAATGTAGTCTGGAGATTCCATTTTTATTCATTATTTCTGAAACAGGGGCTGGGAAGAGACTGCCATGTCCCTCATCTCCAGCCCTCACCCCCACCCTACCCTCCGCTGATACCAAGAAGAGAAACCAGATATCCTTGTTCCTTCCTGGCTCAAGGACAGTGTTTTATGGGGTAGAAATAGAAACCGTTTTTGTGCTCTAAAGAAGTTACTTTTTAAAGGATACTTTATTCTACCCTGCTATGACTTCTCCACTTTAATCATCTGAACCAGCCAATTTAAAACCCGACTCCCCTCATTGATTGAACATTTTTAATGGCGATTAAATATTTACAACATCTCGGACTTTTTTCCCTCCTACCAACAATGTTGCAAAATTGGAACATTTAGGAAATTCAATTGTGAGGGAAGGCACACTTTCCTAGTCATATAATCAAAGGTGCATTTCTTAGTCTCCTTGATTGGTGGTGGTGGTGGGGGGGGGGGGCAGGTTTGATAAGACATGGGTGTGGTCCCAGCAAACTGGACTCTTGCTGACTGAGAACAGGCGTCATCAGAACTGTTCTGAGGCCTATGAGAAGAAATGGATAGGCTACAGCCCTTTGGTAGAGAATGACCACTGAATGCCCACATCCTAGGACCTAGGCCTGATGGGTCTGGGACCCCACATGCCTCCTTGCCAATTGTGGACTCTAAGAGGCTTGCACGTCGGTTCTCAGAGCCCCCACCCCCACACCACCTTACTCCTTCCTTGGAGCTGTGGGCCCCAGCCCCTCAGACAGCCCAGTTTAGTGAGTAAGTTTGGGTCACAGGGTGGAGCCCAGGTAGGGCTAACCCCGCACAAGGGCATCTACCCAAGGGGCTCTGAGAAACTGAGGTGCGCCTGCATTCTTCTCTCCAAGCTCAGCGTGCTGGCGGGGGACCGAGTGTAGCCAAAAGGAGAGACACCGTCTCTTTGTGCGAAGACTGCAGGGTGTGTGGCCCTGGCCAGATCCGGCATCACTGCCCGGGAACTATGCAGCTGTGGGGCTTTCTGAACTCGAGTGTCCTCACTGTCGACTGGAAACAACAGCACAACAGCATGGATCTCAAGAGGTTTACAGACATATTAACTGAGATGACATGTGTGAGGTATTTAGTGCGGCTCCTCTCACATAGGGAATGCTCATTAGACCACAGGCTCATCTTGTTGTGAGGTGGGGCCCTGGTGCTGTTAGCTTGTGCTGTTAGTTGGAGAGACCTCTCTTCCCAGCCCGCAGAAGAGCTTCTTCCTGTCTTGTCAAGTGGCGCCCACTCCCCCCGCCCCCCACACACATACACCATTACCGCCACCAGGATAATCCCTGAGTTTGAGTGCCACTCCAGCTGACAGGGAGAAATGGAGGGAGGGGAAGACTGAAGAGCAAGGGAGACGCCCACAGCACTGTTTCCCCCTGTTCATGAAGCCTCTCCCCTTCAGGTGATGACTGGAATGGAACTTGAACTGGGTCCTTTGTGCCTGGTAGCATGGGCACTCGATTGGGTGTGTCGCCATGTGGCCCCCAACTTTCTCTTCTTATGAGGCCCTCATAAGCAGTAATGGCTCATTGGCCACCATAATGACCTTATTTTACTTCTTGATAGTCAGCGTTCATTTGTCCCTGAGTGCTGACTGATAGCTCGTCCTTGCTGGGCATTATATTCTAGTAGAGCACTCAGACTTGCATGTTCACTGTGCTTCACTGGACTCTTTCCTCTGCATGATTATGACTCCCCTCCTCTGAACCTGAATAGCACTTGATTTGCCCATCTATGATGGCGTTTAAGTCCTGTGACTTCTACTGCGTGATCCACATCAGCTGTGTATACAGCCCTTCTGCTCAGCTGTCGTTTCCTTCAGGCTAGGAAGAGTGTCTTGTTCGGTTTATCTCCATAGTTCCACTGATGCCTCAAGCTCGTTGCTCATTCACCTGGCCATCCCTCTCACACACATGTCCCGAGGCCCTACCAGGAGCTCAGCATGTGCTCTGGGCGTGGGGGCGAGGCAAGGAGACGGGCGGGGCTGTCATCCCACAGCTCACTGGCCAGTGTGGATTCAGTGCTCTACACATGCCATTCAAACTGTGCTCCAAGGACTGTGAATTCCCTAGGGACAGAGGGCCCGCACCCCTAGACTCAGTGACTTGGCCTGGTATACACAGAATACATATTCACTAATGTCTGAACTGATTCTCCCTGTGGAGACAGAGGACACCAGAGGAGAAAAGCACCATCCAGCTGCCAAAAGCTTTGTTGACAATGTGCAGGAACAGCCACTGAGTGCGAGTCTGAGCCTGGCATTTGAATTATTTGTTAATTTACAGCACCTTTCAAACTTTGTTTGAAAATGGCTTTGTGTTGGAAAGGGAAGAGTCTTACACTGTAATTATGTCAGACAAGCTTATTATGATTATAATAATTATCAGCTGAGTGCCAATAATACTTTAAGAACTCCACTGAGCATTACGACCGCACTGATGTCTAACAGGTATTTAATATTAAGCTCTTCAAAATTGAAAGGACACAGATTTGGAATTTTCTATTTTTTAATAAGCATAGATTCTCACAAGTAAAAACCTTCTTTTTTTCATGGTAGGAGCTTGTTTACAATAAAAACTTACATCTGAGATGGTTAGTGACTCCCTTCCAAATTTAGTGAGAAATTTAAACAAGTGATTTTTCTCTGATGTACCTTGAACGATACTCTTGCATTTGCTTGGGGGGGGGAATGGTGAGACAGATGGCTGAGTCTTCACGGAGTGCAGGGCACAGGGGCACCCAGCAACAGAGGAGCCTTGCTGGCTGGCATCCCATCAGCAGAGTCAACCACCTAGGGTGCACCAGGACTCCCCCTAGTGGGAAGAAAGAAGAGCGGAGAGGAGAGAAGAAGAGGAAAGAGAACAGGAGACCATGTATCACTCACTCACTAGCTGAGGGCAGCTGGCAGTACTGAGGCTGACAAGCTTTCATTCCTCCCTCGCATCTGTTCCTGAGAGTTGGAGGTATGTCACCGGTCAGTAGAGGTTTGATTAGCACTCCTCTTTTTATCTGGCACCGTAGTGATTAGGGTGTCTGCCTGCAGGCTTGCAAATGCAGCATGAAGTTACAGCCAGCCCTGAACAGAGCAGGAGAATGAATGCTATTTAAAGACATCGCCACCTGATGTCCACAAGACACACCCCAATGGAAGTCTCAGCTCTGACTCTTCTGGGTCCGGTCCAGCTTATGAGAATAAGTGACTTATTCCAAGAAATCTTATCAGTAACACTGGCAGTGGTGGCCAGGTACTTTAAGAGATGTCCAAATAAAGATTTCCAAGCATCAGTGTTTATTCTGTTTTCTGAAAATTCTTTACTGCGAACCGGAGTGTTTCTGAATTCACTCCACAGGCATGTGTTGATTTCAGGCTTGGCATTGCCTACAAGATGGTGGGGGAGGAAGAACCAGATACGGACATGGAAGAAGAGCTCACTGGGCGGCTCCACCCTATGGGCTGTGTGGGGCAGAGGGCACAGGCACACATGGGTGCACACACACAGAAACAACAGCCAACTGGTCTCTGCAACTTGGTGAGAATTTTGGTGTTTATCGCGGGAGATGCACAGAACTACACCCTTGCAGCCTTATAATCCTGTAAGCCGCTATTAAATCACTAGTAATGTTTATTTATTTATTTATTTATTGTCCCTTTTTTTGCCCTTGCTGTTTCATTGTTGTAGTCATTATTGTTGTTGTTATTGATATCGCCACTGTTGGACAGGACAGAGAGAAATGGAGAGAGGAGGGGAAGGGGGGGAGAGAAAGACAGACACCTGCAGACCTGCTTCACCACCTGTGAAGCGACTCCCCTGCAGTTGGGGAGCCGGGGGCTTGAACCGGGGTCCTCATGCTGGTCCATGCGCTTTTGCACCACATGTGCTTAGCCCGCTGCGCTACTGCCTGACTCCCCACTAGTAACACTTTTAAAGAATAAGACTTGGCTCAGCCCCCAGAAAGCTGGTGATCTGCTCTGACTTGTCAGCTTTCTGTTTCCTTCACTGTTTTCATTCTTTCTACCCCTGTAAATGCTGACGTGCAGGAGATATTGGTGGCTATGTATCATCTGGGAAGCTTTGCCATCTCTGCTTTTCCGGTAGTAGGACCTGACCCAGGCCCGCCCATCATACAGACTTGTACTTAACATGTTTCTGTGAGCTACAAGGTAGCTCATGGAACTCAAGCAAGGTCAAACAGAGCTCTTTCTAGGGACCGTTAGGTGGATGGAGAGAGAGAGAGAGAGAGAGAGAGAGAGAGACAAAAACCTTATTGAGGTTCTCTACCATTCTTTCTACCTAGCAGAAAAAGGACTTGTCTATGGGGGTCGGGCGGTGGCGCAGTGGGTTAAGCGCATGTGGTGCAAAGTGCAGGAACCGGCGTAAGGATCCCGGTTCGAGCCCCCGGCTTCCCACCTGCAGGGGAGTCGCTTCACAGGCAGTGAAGCAGGTCTGCAGGTGTCTGTCTTTCTCTCCCCTGCTCTGTCTTCCCCTCCTCTCTCCATTTCTCTCTGTCCTATCCAACAACGAATTGTGTCAACAAGGGCAATAATAATAACCACAACGAAGCTACAACAAGGGCAACAAAAGGGGGGAAAATGGCCTCCAGGAGCGGTGGATTCATGGTGCAGGCACCGAGCCCAGCAATAACCCTGGAGGAGGAGAAAAAAAAAAAGGACTTGTCTAAAATAGGAGACAATGAGGTCAACAGTCAGAGAGAACTAAATGTGAGACAGATAGACACAGATAGACAGAGGTTGAAGTTCACCAGATCTAAGTATCTCTAATCAACCAACAAGCCCATTGATTTTTATCTACCCTAAGCTTCTCGTATCCCAGACTTTGTTTTCTCAGTTCGTACCTAGCTTGGCCCTTTAGCTCTCTGAACCTGGACTGTTTCAGATGAGACAGGCATTTCTGGGTCCTGGGTTCACCATACACCACCTCCAGTCCAGCCTTTGCTGTCTTGTTTTGTTTCTTCCAAAACAGAAAACTGAGCGGGTGATTTCCTGTTAAAGATGTCCATTGCATCCTCATCTTTTTATGTCATGCCTGCACCGGGCCTGCTCTGCTTGGCTCCACTCTCCTAGACCCACACTTGGGGAGGGACTAGGGGTTCTGACTGCCAGGCTCTGGCCAACAGTCCCACAGGCTGCAAGGGCAGGATGCTATCTTAACACATCACAGGACAGTTGCTGGGAAGTGCTGGCTTAGAAGCTCCCTTCAGCTGCACAGGTAAAACTGACTGCTCTGGGGCTGAGCTAAGTAGAGAGCAGTTGTGCTGGGCCAGTAGACCTGAGCTCTGAGGCTCCATGGGTGTGGCGGATATGCCTGGGGGCTGTTGGCAGAGTTTTCTTCTGAAGGAGGAAGCTGACCTTAATTTTCTGTGGAAAGGCACAGACACAAGTAGAAGAAAGGGGTGTTTCCTATTCCTTGGGTCTTCCATACGAGAGCCAGAAAGTGCCCTTTGACTGCAAGCTTATGCTAGACAAGGCGTTCAGCCTGCTTTGGGACCTAGTGACGGAGTGAGACCCATGCAGGGAGAAAGGCTTTCATCCTGTGTCTGCAGAGATATTCTCTCATCTTGGGAGGGGGAGTCACATTCTCCATGGTATCCCCCTGGGTGTCCCTCAAATGGCTGGAGGAACTGAAGGGGGGGAGGTGAGCCCCAGAGTTATGCAGGTCAGTGACCCTCAGGGGAATCAGTCCCGTGGTTTCGCTGGCACCCCCCCCAGGGGCCATCTGTGAAAGAGGGTGCACAGAAACTGTGAAAAGCAGCCAAGGAGGGCTTAGGTGTGGATGGAGGTGGGGGTGTCAGAGTCTGAGCACCTGCGGCTTAGATGAGCTGGGTTAATTTCTTCCTCACACTAAAAGTCCAACGGCCAGTCTGCTTGCTGTTCGGTGTCACTGCCAAAGAGGCCCCAGGCTCTGGTTATATCTTTCTGCTGTCACAGACAGCTGCCACAGCTGCAAATGTCATAACGGTGTTTAGGATGAGAAGGGGGATGTTAGCCTTCTCCTAGCAAGGCTGTCTTTTTTATGTCCAAAGGGAAAGACTTTTCCCTTGTTCTGCATTGACCAGAATGTGGCCACATGCCTACTTTGGACCAACTGCTGTCAAAAAGAGAAGATAGGCCCATGATGGGTTTCTGGTTGGTTCTTTTAAAAAAATATTTTTATCTTAGTTAATGAACTTATTAATTGGATAGATATAGAGAGAAATCGAGAAGCAAGGGAGAGACACAGCTTCACAGCTCGTGAAGCTTCCCCCAACTCCTTGCAGGCGGGAACTTATTTATGTATTTTTTGCTTCCAGGCTTATCACTGGGGCTCAGTGCCTGCACTATGAATTCATTGCTCCTGGCAGCTCTTTTTTCCATCTTATTGGACAGGATAGAGAGAAATTGAGAGAGGAGAGGGAGATAGATAGAGATAGAAAGAGAGAGAGAGAGAGAATAAGATAGACACCTGCAGACCTGCTACACCACTTGTGAACTGTGCCCCCCTGCAGGTGGGGAGCCAGGGGCTCACCCGAATCCTTATGCTGGTCCTTGCACTTAGAACTATGTGTGCTTAACTGAGTGCACCACTACGCGGGCTCCCTGAGCCTGAGTGGTCCTTGACTGAACCCAGAGCCCTTGTCTGTGGCAGGACTTACCTTCCCTGAGGTCCCAGACATAGCACTAGGGTTCTTCAACAGAGAAGGTGGAGAAAGGAGGAGCAAAGAATGTTGCTTACAGAAATGTGCTGCCTCCCCTCCCTGAGGGTCTCCACCTCTCTCTGGCCAGTGGCCAGTGGCCAGACCCGTGCTTCCTGTTAGCCAAGTCCCACTCATCCTTCTGGTTCCCACTTGTGCATCTTCTGACACTCATTCTTCAGGTCTGACCCCACTTTTTGTTCTCATAGAATCCCACCTAAGGACTTGTTGGGAAGAAATGCTTAGACTGTATTTGCCTTTGTCTCAAATGTCTAGCGTAATGCCTGGCACATGGTAAAGTGTTCAGAATTTATGAAACAGGTGTTGCTGAAACAGACGCAAGACAGAAAGCTGTCAGGTTAGCACGGGCATCTTCATGACGAAGGCCCGCTAAGTGTGTGCCTGAGATAGCCACTCGGGTCACCACACCTATTTAAGGCAGCTCCACTGTCTGCTACGCGCCAGAGGCCACTGGGTGGGGTAGCACAGGCTCCAGCAATTCCGAGTGGGCATGCACTGCAGAGACAGCTAACAGCACAAAGTGACAGCTGACAACTAGCTCATTAGCACTTTGGGAGTCCAGTGGCGGAGAGAGAGAGAGAGACAGGGCACACCGGGGCAGGGGTGGCATGGTGATTAGAACCCACAGGTCATCCACAGTCTTAATTTAATCAGTGCTTGCAGCCTCCCACCACCCACAACGTCCCGGCGATGTAGGAAATCTGTCAGAGGTGAATGTCACTTCTTCTGGGCGCCCCTGCCTGTCTGTCAGTGCACCTGTGAGCCAGCAGAGAAAGAACCACATAGTAAGCCTCTGGAAAGGAAAGCAGGGAGAGGAGAGGCCTGTTGGTATGCTTGTAAAACCCCTTCTGTTTCATTTGGTTTAATCCCCCCTGCTTAACACTATTCTATTTACATAACCGCTGTTAACAAGCACCACCCTCCCTCCAGGGCATTGGTGGTTCAGTGGTAAAATTCTCACCTGCTCCGTCCCCTCTCCTTGTCACACCCTGATTTTCACCAGTCACTTTTCTCTCCACCCTCTCTGCGTCGCATCCTGTTCCCACCCTACTGGGCTAGTATATTTATAAGGACAAGATTGTAGTTTTTAGTTTAGTTTAGCTTAGCTTGGTATAGATTGCGCTGCGTCCTGCATGAATAAAGAGGTACTGCGTACAACCCAACCATGAGTCCCTGGTCGTCTGTTACCCGCCCGTGAAGCCAGCCCGGATAAAACAACAGAGGCCCTTGCCATTCCGCAGTTCAGAGGGTGGGCTTGTGAGTGGCTGGAAACTGGTGCCATTTAACCTGTGATTTGAAGGTCAGAGGATCCCACACTTCACAGCTGGGCTGCGTCTGAGGTTTTGGTTGAGGTAAGTGAATGGAAACCAGGTGACTAGAACCATTTTCCAGGCATAGGGAAATGCACCCAGTGAATCTCTAGTCACGCCCTGCACAAAAGCTGTGTTTTTGCAAAGGGACAATATAGAGAGATTCCTAGGGTATTTTGAATTTGCTTGGAGGGGCCAGGGCATGGACTTCCTTGGCCGTATGGGTGAAGACTGTGGGCTGTTTGCAGCATGTGTTGAAAAGAGACATTATTTTACATTCATTCATTCAGGGGGTCAGGTGGCAGTACACCAGGTTGAGCCCACACATTACCATACTAAAGACCCGGGTTCAAGCCCTCAGACCCCACTTGCAAGTGGAGTGAGTGATGAAGCAGGGTAGCAGGTATCTTTCTCTCCTCCTCCCCTCCCCGTACTCTCTCAATTCCCACATATTCCCTCAAATAAAAAGGGAAACATCCGTAGGGAGGACACTTCATGAGCAGTGAAGCAGGTCTGCAGGTGTCTCTCTGTCTTTTCCCCCTCTCTACTTCCCTTTCCTTCTTAATTTTTCTCTGTCCTGTGAAAACGTAATATAAAAAAAAGAAGGAGTGGGAGTTGGGCGGTAGCACAGCGGTTAAGCACATGTGGCACAAAGCACAAGGACCGTTGTAAGGATCCCAGTTCAAGCCCCCGGCTCCCCACCTGCAGGTAAGTTGCTTCACAGGCGGTGAAGCAGGTCTGCAGGTGTTTAAAAAAAAAAAAAAAGAAAGAGGAGGAGGAGAAAAAGAAAAAGAAGGAGGAGAAGAAGGAGAGGAAAAAGAAGGAGGAGGAGAAAGGAAAAAAAAAAAGACCATTAGGAGCCACGGAGTCATAGTGCCAGCAATGAGCCCCAGTGATAACCCTGGTGGTAATAAAAAAGAAAATAAAAACCTGAAAAATAAACAAAGAGAGAAGCTTGTGAAGCTTCTATGTGGTGCTCTTATGTGGTGACCAGGAGTGTGAGCCCAGATCCTGGCACTTGGCAGTGTGCACTCCACCAGGGAAGTGGCCCTTAAAATTTTTTTGGGGGGAGGAGAGGTTGGGACACAGTCCTTTGGTGGTGGGAATGGTGTTGATGTACACTCCTGTTAACCTGTAGTCTGGTAAATCACCATTTAATTAATATGAGAAGGGAAAAACTGATTGAATGTATCAAACCTTTTAATGCACAGTCCATAGGCTGAGTATATGTAAGACTTCAAATCGGTAATCAGACTGAATTTTAACAGTGGGCTCAAATTGTTAATACATTTCTGATCATGACTTGCTCTTTGAAATTGACTCCTAAAAGCTTAGACCAGGGAGAACAAAAGCAACTGGTGTCATTACTTTATAAGATACAGCTATATATAAATAACGTCAAAGGACATAAATTATAGTGATGTTGTGTATGATACAGCAAATCCTAACAATGGGATTTACAAAGTTAACCCAGTTGCCAAATAATATGATTATAGCAACAACTATCTATTGCCTTCTTAAACCCTAAGACAGCAGGAACCTCCCACTTCCTCTATAGAGCCTATAATTCCCCCAGTCCTGGAACCCCTAGGGTGGGGCTCACTTTCCTGCATGCTTCTCTCAATTCATACCAAATGATATTGCATCTGCTGATCCCAGCCTAATCAACCCAATGAGTACCACCTCAGCATGCTTCACTTCAGACTGTGTCCAGAGACAGTCAGGCACGGAATGTCAACCCTTGAGCATCATTCCTCTAGTGATTCTCTAATTCCATTCCAGTAGGTTCACTTCCTAACAAAGTCCCAAACCCTAGATATAGACCAGGTCCCATGAGATAGAGCCTATGTTCACATGTATCCATAAATTAGGGCAAAATATATACCTGAAAGCAAAAGTGCACAATAGTCTACAGTGAGTCATTATATGCAGCAAGCAAGTAGAAAGACCTAAAAAGACACTATAAAGTTCCTAATGAAATAGTGTCTACTTAGACTTAAATATCCCCCTCACCTACTCCCTATTACTCTTTCCTCAGTCACTCCAAAGCTAACCTTATCAAAGAAAGGACTACAAAAGTTGAATAAGAGCAAGAGACTTTAACAATGTTATAACTTTAACATTGTAATGTTATAACTTTAACAATGTAATACTTTAACAATGACTCTTTAGTCACTATCAGGCCACCCCATCAGCTGGGGCCCTAGTTGGGGAGTCCTGGGATTCCCACAAAGACATGATAGGCCTAGACCTCTAACAGACCCCTCTCCCCATTGTCACTGGTGATCTCCATCAAGAACAACACAATAGATCCCTTTGTGGACCCCCATAAGACCTTGTCCTCAATGTGGATCAACAATGGTAGAGAATATTCCATCCTCCGAAGGGAGGCTGGGCAACATACTCTATCTATCACCTGAGGAAGATGTGTCCTAAAATTGGGGCAGGCTGGCATGTTCCTAATAATGACCACAGAATGTGAGCTCAGATCTACAGGGATGCAGAGGTTACATAGGCTCCAAAGCTGAACATGGGCACCAGATCAAATCGATGGGGTCTACAGTCAACAATATTTATACACCTTTCCTATATTTGGGAGCTACTCCCTTCCCTGATCTGTGGGGAAAGAGCCCATTGTCTGGGAGGTCCAAGCCATTGTCTGGGAGGTCCATGAGAGTCTGAGAGGGTTGATCCCAAGCCCCCTCCCTGAGGGACCGTGGGCAGGTCCCTCCTGACCTTGTGAACTTAAGATGGATAGTCTTTTTCAGATTGGGAACTTTCCTGCACATGCTTCCACATTCCCTTTGAACAAGAGCCGTGTGTTGCCAACCAAAACCCGCCACAAATATCCTGGCTTTGTTCAACTGCTCCCTACTGCCCTGACCCAGAGGTGCTTGTAATTCACCCTTAGAAACAAAACTCTGCCTATGTGCTGTGAGCTCATGACTGGATCCTATATGTTAACTTCCCAGTTAGGGTCAAACACCTGACAGGTCAAGATTTAACTCTGCATTTTGTGTGTGTGACTTAATGATTATCTTAACCTTTTTCAAACCTATGGATATATCTACCTGCTTGTATCCCCAATAAACAAGTCGTCTCTAAGGTTTCTTCCAGAGGAGGTTGTGTGTTTCCTTCCTCTTCACGCACTCTCCCTCATCGCCAGCATCTCCCTGGACCCCTAGAGGCCGCCCTGGTCTCTACTTCCAGTGGCCAAGGAGGCGGAGAGCCTGAGGACGACCCGCACTGATCCATCTTTTTAGCCCTTTTTACAGCCATGACATCATCTCCCCAGACAATAACCTGGGTCCACCTGCATATCAGATGTCAGGCTCAGGAAAAAAACTAGCATAGTCATGGGCCCTTTGGAATACAACTAAAATAGGCTTACTAGCTATCTTCAAAACAGAGACCCCAAATCTTCATCTGCAATATTCCAGCCTTTAGGTTCATGATTAGTCAGTAATGTGTTTGGCTTTATATGTTATCTGTTTTTTCAGTCACTAGGTTCCAGATGCTAGCATGATGCCAATCAGACTTTCCTGGGCAGATGACCCCACCAATGTGTCCTGGAGTCCCACTTCCCCAGTGACCTGCCCCACTAAGGAAAGAGAGAGACAGGCTGGGAGTGTGGATCGACCTGCAAACACCCATGTTCAGTGGGGAAGCAATTACAGAAGCCAGACCTTCCACCCTCTGCACCCTATAATGACCCTGGGTCCATGCTCCCAGAGGGATAAAGAATAGGAAAGCTATCAGGGGAGGGGATGGGATATGGAGCTCTGGTGGTGAGAATTATTTGGAATTGTACCCTTCTTAGCTTATGGTTTTTGTCAGTGTTTCCTTTTTATAAATAAAAATAAAACAAAACTATTAATGGCAAGAAAAAAGTTTTTTTTTTGTCTTTTTATGGTGTGTGTTGTGATTTCTCCTTTTTCATCTACAAAACATTTACTTAAGTCTTCTCTTCTCCCCCCCCCCTTTTTTAGTGAGTCTGGCCAAAGGTTTGTCAATTTCGTATATACCGTTTTGAAGAACTAACACTTAGCTTCATCTTTTTGTATGGTTCTATTATTCTTGATGTTATTTATTTCTGCCCTCATTTTAATTCTTTTAGTTCTCCTGGCTGCTTTAGGATTACCTTCATTCTTCTTCACCCTTAAGGTGTGCAATCAGGTTCTTCATTTGAGTTCTTTCTTGTTTCTGAATGTGTCACATCACCAAAAATGACTATTCTGCCCAGAGCCATATACAAAATGCAGTCCCTATCAAGGTCTCACCAATTTAAAAAAAAATACAACAAAAGTTACAAACGTTTATCTTGATCCAGAAAATACCTAGAATCACCAAAACAATCTTGAGAAAGAAAGAACAGAACTATAGGCATCATACTCCCAGATCGCAAACTATATTATAGGGTCACTGTAATCAAAACTGCTTGGTACTAGAACAAAAACAGTCACACTGACCAGTGGAATAAAATTGAGAGCCCAGACTAAGCCCACATACCTATGGACATCTACTTTTTAACAAAGGGACCCAAACTACTAAATGGAGAAAGGAGAGTCTCTTTAAAAAATGGTACTGGGGAAATTGGGTTAAAAGGTGCAGAAGAATGAAACTGAACCACTACATTTCATCACACACAAAACTAAACTCCAAATGGATTAAGGACCTGCATGTTAGACCAGAAACTATCAGATACTTAGAGGAAACAACCCTTTCCATCTAAATCTTATAGGCATCTTCCATGATACAAATCCAGTTGCAAGGAAGACTAAAACAAAAACAAACCAATGGGACTACATCAAATTGAAAAGCTTCTTCACAGCATAATAATAATAGTAATAATAACAATAAAATAAAAAATCACCACCCAAGCAAAGAGACTCCTTACAGAATGGGAGAAGAAGATTTTTACATGCTATACATCAAACAAAATGCTAACAACTAAAACATACAAAGAGCTCATCAACTCAGCAACAACAACAAAACAAACAAAAAACAAATGACTCTATCCAAGTCTAGAGAGGCTCTCCTCTCCTCTCCTGGGTCAACTAGGAATACCAAAGGAGACCACCTGGGACCACAACAAGGCAGAACTAGAACGACTTCAGGAACCTACCAAACCACCAGTCAGTGCAAACACATGTGGCTCATGGACAGAGAGGAGCCTAGGGAGAGATTAAGTGGCTGGTAAAAGTCCAGCAGTTTACCAGTTGAGATACCACCTCCAGTCTGTTTCACCAACAAAAATATGGATGAAGGGAGGAGAGGACTCCCCTAAGACTCACCAAATGCAACTGTGAGTCTCCATTGCCACTGCCCTCAGAGGCTGGAGCAGCAGCCCTGTGCCAACACCAGGGGACAGAGAACCAGCCAGGAAACTCAGGAGAAGATCTACACCTTGGTGGTCTATTGGTGGGGCTGTATGGTGGGAGCCTTTCCATGTTGTTCTCCTGATGAGAACATGGTGAATAAATGCCTCAGAACCACAGACTATAAATAAGACTTGTTTAGAGACTCTCAGAGCCCAACAGTGCTGCCCGCTTGGCAGAGAAGCTGAATTGAGCCTAGAGCTTTAGATCCTTGGGGTGTGAGAGTCTCTTTGCATAACCACTGTATTATCTCTCCCTCACCCTGCTTTATCTCTTGGTCAAGATTGAGGGATTAAGCTAAGAAGCCTACTTATATTTTAAAAGCCTTCAGGCTCCCATAGCCTACAGGGAAGAAAAAGAACAAAAGAGGCTTTAAACACTACTTTGCTCCAACTCAGGGATTAAAATAATATTGAAACAACTGTCAATTTCCACAACTGTGAACCCTTTAATTACCTTACTTAGACACAAGTCAATCCAGGCAAGAGTCATCAGTAATTTAAAAGTACTGAGAGAGGGACTTCATAACATACTATATAAAATGGTTAAACTAACAAGAAGAAATATTAGACAAATGAACCAGGACAAGAGTCCAGCTAACAGGCCCCCAAAGGTTGAAGCACAAAATAATGAGGTCAACATCCAAACACTAGTAAAGGAAATAGTCAGAGGAGTGAGTAAAGAGTTTGAAAGAATTGTCATCAGAAATGCAGAAACAGCAAATGAAACTCTGAAAGAAAATACTAATAATAATAAGATATCAAGGTTATTATAATAATTACTATAATATTATAATAATGAGATATCAAGGTTATTAGAGAGCTGAAAGCTGAAATAGCTGAGATAAGAACACAAATAGCTGAACAAGCTAAAACAGTATCATAATAGAGTAACAAAATAGATGAACTCCAGAAAACAGTAGAGGGGAGAGAGAATAGAATAAATGAGGCTGAAGACAGAATTAGCAAGATCGAGGATGAATTAGAGACAACTAAAAGAGAAGTAAGAGATCTCAAAAAGAGATTAAGAGATAATGAAAACAACAACAGAGCTCTATGGGATGATTTCAAAAGTGGGGAGAGGATATGAACAGAGTATTCACCAAAGAAGAGATCTGAAGGCCAACAAACATGAGAAAATGCTCCAAGTCTCTGATTGTCAGAGAAATGCAAATCAAGACAACAAAGAGATACCACTTCACTCCTGTGAGAATGGCAGACATCTGAAAAGGTAGCAGCAACAAATACTGGAGAGGCTGTGGGGATAAAGGAACCCCCCTGCACTGCTGGAGGGAATGTAGATGGGTCCATCGCCCATGGAGAGCAGTCTGGAGAACCCTCACAAGGCTAGAAAGGGACCTACATTTCCATGCCCCAGTAATTCCCCTCCTGGAGAAGCCAAACACACCCATCCAAAGAGACCTGTGTATGCTTTTGTTCACAGCAGCACAGTTTTTAATAGCTAAAACCTGAAAGAAACCTAAGTGTCCAACAACAGATGAGTGACTGAGAAAGTTGTGGTCTATATACACAATGGAATACTACTCAGCTATTCTTCCTCTTCTAGCGTTTGCCCTTCTTCCGTAGCCAGTCAACAGCGTCAGGTTGAGCCTGATGTCAAGTTTTGAGACCTCCTTTGAATCTGGAGAGGTGGCAGTCATTGACTATGTGGGAAATAGTCTGTCTATAGCCGCAGGGGCAGTTCGGGTCGTCTCTGGCTCCCCAGCGATGGAACATAGCGGCGCACCGGCCATGGCTTGTTCGATAGCGATTGAGGAGGGCCCAATCATAACGTGCTAGGTCAAAGCCGGGTTGACGCTCGCAGGGGTCTGTGATGAGGTGTTTGTTCTTTACCTCAGCTGACTGCCAACTCTGTTTCCAAGAGTCTGGAACAGAGAAGTTCCGAGTAGGCGTAGGGGACCAGATTGGGTGACGAGACGTCAAGCGTTGGACAGGGTGGGCGAAGATATCCGCGTATATTGGCAGGTCCGGTCGAGCATAGACGTGGGAAATGAACTTAGATGTTGCCGCATCCCGATGAATATCTGGCGGGGTGATGTTGCTAAGAACTGGCAGCCATGGAACCAGGGTGGAACGGATGGTTCCAGAAATGATCCTCATGGAGGAGTATAATTTGGAATCGACCAAGTGGACATGGGGGCTACGGAACCATCCTGGGGCACAGTATTCTGCAGTGGAATAGCATAATGCCAGAGAGGATGATCGTAGTGTGGAAGCGCTCGCGCCCCATGAGGAGCTGGCCAGTCTTGCAATGATGTTGTTCCTCGCGCCCACCTTTGCTGCAGTTTTTATGAGATGTTCATGAAATGACAGGGTTCGATTGAGAGTAACGCCAAGATAGACTGGTTGGGCTTCATGCCGGATTCTTGTATCGTCAAGCTGCACATTAAATAAATCAGCTATTAAAATACTGAATTCACCTACTTCACCTCACCTTGGATGGAGCTTGAAGGAATCATGCTAAGTGAGATAAGTCAGAAAGAGAAGGATGAATATGGGATGATCTCACTCATAGACAGAAGTTGAGGAACAATTACAGAAAGGGGAAACATAATGTCAAACCTGGACTGGGTCTAGTGTATTGCACTAACGTAAAGGACTCGGAGGGGCTTGATGGTGGAGGAGGACATAGGCTAAGGGTGAGAATGTTTTGCAGAAAACTGAAAAATTTTACACATGTACCAGTAACTGTATTTACTCTAAACCATTAATCCCTCCCAAGTAAGAAAAAAAGATATTTTGCCACTGACCCAGGAGGTCTCATCAGGAAGGACAATGGACTTCAGTGTGGGGTTCTAAGTCTGACTCCAGCATCACAGATGTCACAGAGATGCTCTGGCTTTTTCTCTCCCCTTCTCTCTCTTCCTCATGCTAATAAACAAATAAAACCTTTTAATAAAATAAAACAAATACAAATGCATGCAATTATAATGGAAAGCAACTACATTAAAATACAGTTGCCAAGTAAGAAAGTTACTTTTATTTTACAACTATAAGTACATTGTAAGTCATGCGATCTGCTAGCATCTTTACTCTCTAGTCAGGATCTGAAATAGAGATGAGCATAAGTCAAGGTCTCTGCAACTATCGTTATGCAATTTAAAAAGATCTGTGATTTGTCTCAGTGACAAAGTCACAGGTACTTCTGTTACTAGCCCAGTTTGTCACCTACATCTGTACCTGGAGAAACTGCTAACTTTAAGTGAAAAGAAACAGAGATAGAATTTTGTTTATCTGCCCCTATTGAGAGACCAGCTCAAAAACTGCTGTTCAGAGATCTCTCTACCATGCTGTTCAGAGATATCTCTACCATGCTGTTCTGGGATCTCTCTACCATGCTGTTCAGAGATCTCTCTACCATGCTGTTCAGAGATCTCTGTACCATGCTGTTCTGGGGTCTCTCTACCATGCTGTTCAGAGATCTCTCTACCATACTGTTCAGAGATCTCTCTACCATGCTGTTCTGGGATCTCTCTACCATGCTATTCATAGATCTCTCTACCATGCTGTTCTGGGATCTCTCTACCATGCTGTTCAGAGAGCTCTCTACCATGCTGTTCAGAGATCTCTCTACCACATGGTGACCAAGTGGAAGCTGGAGTCCGAACATGCTTTCCTGCCACTGAGGAACACGGGTCTAGATACCATTTCCAACCTATTGAGTAATTCCATTACTATCCTTATTCTGTTCCTTTAAAAGTTTGGATTCAGGGGGCCAGATGGTGGCACACTGGGTTAAGCTCACATGTCGCAAAGTGCAAGGACTGGCACATAAGGATCCTGGTTCAAGCCCCGGCTCCCCACCTGCAGGGGACTGGCTTTACAGGCGGTGAAGCAGGTCTGCAGGTGTCTGTCTTTCTCTCCCCCTCTGTCTTCCCCTCTTCATTTCTCTCTGTACTATCCAGCAACAATTACAGCAACAACAACAACAATAATAACAAAAACAACAATAAACAACATGGGCAACAAAAGGGAAAAAGAATCTAGGTTCATAGGTAAAGATTCACCCACAAGAAAACAGAAACAGCCCTATGAAAATGCTGCTTGGAAAACTATTTTATTACATCCATCCCATCATACCAGGACTGTTTTTTTGTCATGCTGGTGCCATTGTGTTTTCGGATGATTTCGGAGTTGTTGGCTTCTTTACATCCCTTTGCAGTATTCTTGCCTCATCAGATGTGGACATTTCAGATGGAGGAAATGGCTCAGAAGCAGAAATTTACTCTGTGAGCTCAGAGAAGCTCTCTGATGCCTCACTGCATGAAACTGCTCTTTGAAAATGGATGATGGATAAGGCAAGACCCCTCTGACGGGGGAATTTTTTTTGTGCCAATTAAAGGATGGATGCATGAAGAACTCTCACAGTTTTCTCTCCTCCTTTTCCCCACCCCGCTCAGTAGAAGGATCTAGTTAGTCCTAACTGGACCAGTTGCCTAGGAGCCCAGCACATGGTTTCTCAATGCGGTAGGCCTTAGCTAATGAGGAGGGGAGGAGGGGCACTAGGAGAAATTTCCCAATGCTGCTGGAAGGGTGGATCCCTATTATGGTTGCAAAAATGAAGTGTCTTCTTGACATAAAAAATAAGCACACTGGGCACCAAATGTCCTTCAACAACTGTTCTTTCACTTATGAGATGTGCCTTCTGATATTAGCTCCCATGGCTTAAATTTTTTTTGTTTTCCAAAATGGTATAGCTATATTTCATATATTTCAGGGGTGGAGATTTTTTTTTTATTTTCCTGAATGGGCTGTGTGGATATTTATAATAACATTCACGAGTCATACAAAATTATCAACTTAGGGGGCCCTGCCATGGCACACCAGGTTAAGTGTACACAGTACAAAGCACAAGGACCTGCATGAGGATCCTGGCTCGAGTCCCCAGCTCCCCACCTGCGGGGTGTGTGGGGGGGTGTCCCCTCACAAGTAGTGAAGGTATCTCTCTCTCTCTCTCTACCTCCCCCTCCTCTCTCAATTTCTCTTCTATCCCATCCAAAAAAATGGAAAAAATAGCTGCCAGGAGCAGTGGATTCACAGTGTTGGCACCAAGCCCGTGACAACCCTGGAGGCAAAAAAAATAAAAGAAAGAAGAAAAGCACCTCTACCTAGTGAATGTGGGGTCCCACCTGCAGCTGTCTTAGCAGGGCCAGAACAGATGCCTGCTAGGGCCGAATACAGCCCGAGAGCCAGATGTTCCCACCCCTGCTCTATTTGGTGAGACATTCACACCTGCACAGCTGGTAAGGAGGGGAAAAAACTGGGTGATTTTCTTTTTTTTTTTTTTTTCTTCTTTTTTTTTTGGGGGGGGGAAGACCTGGACAAGGCAGATTTGTGAGGGCGACATTTCCAAAATATGAAGTTGTTAAAGCTTCACATTGAAAAGGCTTTTGAACTGTTACATGGCTTCCACTCAACAAGAAAGTAAACCCAGACCAGGAACACAGCTGCTGGGAAGTTGTCTACTTGAATGCAAGTCATATTTTTCCACTCAGCACTCACAGAAATAATCACTTCTTTTTTTTTTTTTAATATTTATTTCCTTGTCGTTGCCCTTATTTTTATTGTTGTGGATGTCATTGTTGTTGGATAGGACAGAGAGAAATGGAGAGAGGAGAGGAAGACAGAGAGGGGGAGAGAAAGACAGACACCTTCAGACCTGCTTCACCACCTGTGAAGCGACTCCCCTGCAGGTAGGGAGCCAGGGGCTCGAACCGGGATCCTTATGCCGGTCCTTGTGCTTTGCGCCACGTGCGTTTAACCCACTGCGTTACTGCCAGACTACCCCCCCCCCTTTTTAAATGTATTTTAATGAGAGAGAAAAAACAGGGAAAGACCAGAGCACTGCTCAGCTCTGACTGATGGTGGTGCTGGGGATTGAACCTGGGACCTCAGAGCCTCAGGCATGACAGTCTGAATTTAATAGTAGAAATAACGAAGAATCCAGGGAGACCAGAAACTCGAGGAGTTGGGGGAGGTGGAAGGGTAGAAACATATACCTCCGAGCTTTCATTTGCACAGTCTTCCTGCCATGCTTAGAGCCCCTGAGCAAGTGTTCCAGCTCCTCGGGACTGCTCTGCTCCCTAGCCTCAGCCTGGCAGTGCCGTGCAGACGTGCCACACGCCCCACCAGTGGCTGGAGGCGGCCCGAGTCCACTCCATCTTCTCGCTGCAGCGTGTCACACCCCTCAAGTTACGTGTCTCTGTGTGTCGACCCTTCTCTGGAGCATCTCCACCACCTGACTGTCCACCACAACTGCAGGAAATTGCCGTGCGGCTGCCCAGTAACCTCATCTGTGGCAGAAGCTTCCAAAACCTACTATCAAGCCCAAGGAGAGCAGTGTGTAGCCGTGCGCCTGTTGTGCACACGTGGAATAAATGAACTCACAGTTAGCTGCTATGAGAAAGTTCCCTCCAGACAGTATGTAATTCAACTTGGGCTACAAGATACTGCCTTTTGGTGCAAGGACCCGGGTTCAAGCCCCAGTCCCCACCTGCAGGGATGCAGGTGTCTCTCTGTCTCTCTCCCTATCACCCCCCCCACCCCTCTTGATCTGTGGCTGTCTTCTATCCAATACAGAAAGATACTTTAAAAATATTAAAAAGAAACAAAAAAAAGTTACAAGACACTTGCTTCTCAAACACAGCCCAGCACTAGGGAAAGGGACTCTCACATCCAACAGCTTGTGATCTGGTGACTTTTTTTTCTCCCAGCTTTCTCCAGTGGGAGAAAATGGTGTGCCCCACCCTAATTTTTTTTTTGCCTCCAGGGTTATTGCTGGGGCTCGGTGCCTGCATCACGATGAATCCACTGCTCCTGGAGGCTGTTTTTTTTTTTTTTTTCCCCTTTTGTTGCCCTAGTTGTTTTATCATTGTGGTTATTATTGTTGTTATTGGATAGGACAGAGAGAAATGGATAGGACAGAGAGAAATGAAGACAGAGAGGGAGAGAGAAAGATAGACACCTGCAAACCTGCTTCACTGCCTGTGAAGCTTTTTTTTTTTTTTTTTTTTTTTTTAATCAGAGACCTGCTCACCTCTGGTTTATGGTGGTGCGGGGGATTGAACCGGGGACTTTGGAGCCTCAGACATGAGAGTCTCTTTGCAGAACCATGATGCTATCTACCCCCACACCTCATCCTAGGATTTAAGCCAGTCCTGTACACCGTGACAGTAAGCACTCATTGTGTGGGAACTGCAACTTTAGAGCAAATATGTACACAATGTCTAACTAAACAAGGCCTTCCCTCTGGGTCACTGGGGGGCTCTTCTCACCAACATGACATGGATAAAGGTCTGAAGAAGAGGTCTTTGGAGACAGACAGAGGGTATACTTCCCCATTCTGATCAGCTTACAAAGACTGCATTGGATCGACCTTCTCGTGGTGCATCCCATGAGTACCCATTCATTGGGGAAACTGACGATCCTTCCTAGCCGACTGAATCCACATGGATCCCAGTCACTTTCAAAGCCAGCAACAAGCAGCTCCTGACAGCTTTCAACCTGATGCTGTTGACTGGCTACGGAAGAAGGGCAAACGCTAGAAGAAGAAGCTTACAAAGAGAGGGGTGAAAACGGATGGTTGCCCTGAGGGTAGCTGGGTTGTCAATGTAGAGGGGGGAGCAAACTAGAATTTGAAGGCTCACCACCTGTTTTACTAACACTTCCTGTCTGAGACTTCCTGGGGAAGCAAAGTGTAATGCACACGCCTCAAGGCTTTCTTTGGGCAATCAACAGGATCCTGCAACGTTCACACTGGGTACAGGAGAAAGGAATGTCTCAGGCGTAGGTGTCTTTCAGTTAAGTGTTAGGTGAGGAGGGAAAAGATGAAGAGGAGGAGGAGAAGGTGAAGAAGAAGAAGAAGAGGAGGAGGAGGAAGGAGAAGGAGAAGGGGAAGAGGAAGGAGGAGGAGGAGGAAGGGGAAGAGGAAGGAGGAGGAGGAGGAGGAGAAGAAGGAAGATGAGAAGGAGCAGCAGTAGTGGTAGTTCTGGAGTTGTTCTCCTTGGAAAAGTAGGGAAAACCTAACACCCAAACAACTTAGGGGAGGCAGACAGACAGAGAACAAACAAACATTACTGTCGACTATAAAACATTAATCCCCCAATAAAGAAAATTTTTTTAAAAGAAAACAAACAAAAAAGGGGGGTTTTCTGTTCTTGTGAGTCAAGTGGAGAACAACAGAGGCCCCCCTGACACGGACCGACGGAAGTCAGAGCGTCGGCTCCCCGCCTCTCTTGTGGCCAGCAGTGATGTGGGGCCGGCCTTGCGCTGGGTGGCCCCAGGCTGCTGCTCACTCAACCCCATGTGCCAAAGGGACTTCCTGCTCCCTCCGGATGAGGAAAGCTCAAACTGCATTGCACATGCATTGCAAAGGGCACCCCATCCTTCAAGACACACCTCTCACACATGTGGAAACGTGTTGCTATGGGTGATTTATTGCAACAAGACACACTGCCACCATCTGTCAGAAAACCATAGAGGTCAATGGAGGAGTCCCCCACGCTTGCTGTCAAAGTGATCCTTCAGCTGTGGAGCCCCTCTATGGAGGTCAGCTGACACAAACCACCGGGCAGCCTTGTAGAAACCCAAAGTTGCAGTGACCCAGTCTGTGACCTTTCATGAATTCAGATCATCCCCAAAACTCCTCTCATGTGGAGCCCAGGATGGGAGTTGTAATTTTCCTTGGTGGTTCAAGGTATTGGGTATTGACTCTGCTTTTTTTTTTTTTTGGGGGGGGTGGCTCTGAGAAGTGAACGCAGACACTGAGTGCGTGTGACATCACTGAGCAATCTTCCTGGCCTAGCTTTAGCCTTAGTTTCGCCTCTCCTCTTCACTGCCTGGATTTCACTGATCTGGGCCATATTTTTCAGACAGTAAAGGAGACAGAAGGATATCAGGAAAGACGCACACCAGCAACGCTTCCCCCAGTGCTGTGGGGCCTGGATTCAAACCTGTGTGACACACACGGCAAAGGAGACATGCTTCCCCTTCCCGCCCTCTGTTTTCTCTCTTGGAGAGAGGAGAGAGGGAGAGAAAAAACAGGAGAGATACAAAACAGGAGATACATACAACAGGAGAGATACATACAACAGGAGAGAGGGAGAGAAAAAACAGGAGAGATACATACAACAATGCTTCACCATTTGTGGAGTTTCCCTGGAGCTGTTTGTAGTGTTCCCATGTGGTGCGAGGGCTCCAAGCTAGGGCCTTGTGCACGGTGGGGAAATTTGCCCTATCAGGTGTGAGCTATCTTCCACACCCACCTTGACCTTCTTTTTCCTTTTTTTTTTTTTTTTCTGAAGTTGCGGCCTTGCACGTGTGTGACTTTGCTGTTTGTGGGCTTTTTCATTCAGATAGAGAGAAACATCACGTCACCGAGCTTCCCCCAGTGATGTGGTACTCCCCGTGTGGTGCCGGGATCTGGGCCATAGCAAGGTGTGTACCCTACCTGGTGAGCTATCTCGCTCTCACTTCAGTATTGTAAATAGCTCCCTGTAGGAATGAACTAGGTGGTGGTGGGCTTTTAACACTTGTTTAAATGCTTATCTCCACCCAACAGTTTCTGGTTCTCTGGGTAGTGTGCTAATAACTGGTTTGTAAAATTTGCTGGCTTTCTTGAGAAAGACAATTAGAGAGAAGGAGGTCAGAGTACTCCTCAGCTCTGGCAGGTCATGGTGCTGGGCAGAACCTGAGACCTCTGGCCTCAGGTGGGGGCTCTCTGGTCCCTGATGACTCTGTCGACAGCAATCTCTGCAGAGGAACCTTGGAAACTGTGCATCTTCAGGAGAACATTTTTATTTGTTGCATAAAAAGTTTGAAACAGTTGTATCCTGGCTACCAGAAGCTTGACTTCCCCTCCCTAGTATTAATATCAGTAATCTGTTGCAAAACCATGCTCCTTGTTGCTTTCCTTCTCCTGAGAGACAGGGACTGCACAAAAATTATGATGAACAGAAACAAAACAGGCCTGTCTCTCAGAGAAATGAAACAATGAGGCTTCAGAATACAATGTCATGTACACTTTTTAATGTTTGTGCAAGTCAATAATTTGTATAGAGCAAGGTTCAGGATCAGCCTCCTTCTGTTGTGTGTGTGTGTCCTGAAATGAAGAATAAGGAGGTGGTGTCTTCCCTGCATTTCATTTCACAAATCAGGACCTCGGCATGCCAAGTGGCTGCGGGCTTACCCTGAGTACTGGTTCTGAGGTCAGGCATAAACAGCTTGTGAGCTTCTCCTTCCTGACTCTAATCACATGGCCTCAAGGTCTCCCAACAGATAGAACTGCAGTGAGTGTCTGAACTTCCTGGGGGCTCTCACCAGCTATTTCGGGAACAGACAGAGCAGCTCCTAGCAGACTAGCTTCCATTTGTCCAGAGCCACCTAGCTGAAGTGGGAGCTGCCTACACAGTTACACTCCGGTGAGACTATTTTGAGAGTATTTTGAGCTCCACCCACTCGCTGCCCATTTTTAGCATGGTGTGATGGAGGCCGGCTGGCCAGCGGGCCAATGCTTGAATGTCAGTAAGTGGCGAAGCATCAGGTCTGCTTGCAGGTGGGGCTGACAGCTGCCTACTGGCTCCTTCCTGCCGCCGACACGCGGGCTCCCTCTCAGTTCCTTCCGGGAGCTTAATGTTTAAAGCCAATGAAACAGTGTCTCACTGCAAACTCTAGTGTACTTCTGCTTTCAGGTATATATTTTGCAGTAGTTTATGGATACGTGTGAACATAAGCTCTCTGTCCCAGAAACTGGTGTATATCTAGGTTATGGGACTTTGTTAGAAAGTGAACCACCTGAGATGAAATTAGAGTGTACTATAAAAGGAAAGGTCTCACCTGAGTAATGAAGCTGAAGGGTTGTCATTCCACACGTGAAGTCTCTGGACACAGTCTGAGGTGAAGCATGTTGAGGTGGCAATCGTTGCGTTAGTTAGGTTGTGGTTGGCGGATGCAATATTATTTGATATGGATTGGGAGACGCATACGGGAAAGTGGGCCCTATCCAAGGAGTACCTCCCTAACACTTCCTCTCCACTATTCCAAGCTTTGGGTCCATGATTGCTCAACAATTTGTTTGGCTTTGTATGTTAGCTCTCTTTTCAATCACCAGGTTCCAGATGCCATCAGGATGCTAAGCCAGGCTTCCCTGGACTGAAGACCCCACCAATGTATCCTGGAGCTCAGCTTCCCCAGAGACCCACCCTACTAGGGAAAGAGAGAGGCAGACTGGGAGTATGGACCGACCAGTCAACGCCCATGTTCAGCGGGGAAGCAATTACAGAAGCCAGACCTTCTACCTTCTGCAACCCTCAACGACCCTGGGTCCATGCTCCTAGAGGGATAGAGAATGGGAAAGCTATCGGGGGAGGGGGTTGGTTATGGAGATTAGGTGGTGGGAATTGTGTGGAGTTGTACTCCTCCTACCCTATGGTTTTGTTAATTAATCCTTTCTTAAATAAAAAAAAATTAAAAAAAAAAGAAACAGTGTCTCTCTCCATTTTCTTGTGCAGTCAGAGGCTGTGGGAGATGAGTGTGCGGGAAAGTCCAGACCCGGCATGTGAGTGTCCCGATTCCTGACCTGAAGTCCCGGGAGCCTCCACCCTATGCTGCAGAGTTTCTGGGGGACTTAGAGAAAAATGCAGATATCCAGGCTCAGCCCAGCATCTGGAATATGTGTACACTGTAAATGATACGGACCCAGATAAATAGCCACAACTGTGAGCCCTTGGATTTGAAATATGCACTTAATCGGAACAGCCAAGAAAACGCAAGCAGAAAATGAATCTGACTGATGCGTATGGAAAGAAAGCTGGTGGCTCCCCTCCCCCGGCAGAGCACACCTGTGGCCGTGGGTGGGGACCCAGGCTGGAGCCCTTGGTCAGCACATGGGAGCACCTGCAGGGGGAGCTTCAGGAGTGCTGGAGTGGGGCTGTGGGGTCTCTCCTTCTCACGCTGCCACTCGCTCCCTCTCTACCTCTTTCCCTTATATAACAGAAGAAATATAATATATGCACATATATGTGTGAATAAAAGTCCACTGAGGCCAGTGGAGTCATGTCGGTATCAAGCCCCAGCAATAACAGTAGTGGGAAAGGAGAAGAAAGAAAGAAAAAGAAAAGGAAGGGAGGAAGGAAGGGAAACAAAGGAAGGGAGGAAGGAAGGGAGGGAGGGAGGGAGGAAGAGACTTGTTTTGTCCGACTCAGGGTAAGTTCAGGCATAAATTCCGTCCTTCTTTCTGGATTGTGAAGGCCCCTCTAGAGCGGTGCAGCAGTCAGAGGGCCTGTGAGAAGGAGCTCTATTAATCCGATTCCAGGGAAGACAGTTAAGCACCCAAGAGGGATCAGAGTGATTTGTTACAGGCTCTGGAAGGCAGATACTGCCTAGATTCCCCTGATCCGCTTGCTTCTACAAGGCTCTGGAGTGGTATAATGTACAACAGATCTGAAACAGCTCTCTGCAGGTCTGGATGAAAAGACCTAGTCAAACTGCTGGGGTGAGACGGTCCTCTCTCACCTGGGATGATGCAGGTATCCTAGGGGTCAAAACACCTGGATCTGGTCCAGCCCTATCATCAACAACTCCGTGATGTAATGGGTAACAGACATGCAGCTATTTGCCTTTGAAATGGGGAGTCTAGTTCTTGCACTGATGCATTTCAATGATGCACTGGTATAGACAGAGACATGGGTAGAGTGTCCTGTAATGTACTCTGTACAACAGAGTCTATCATGCATTGCAATATATATATATATATATCCCAATTGCTCCTACTATATGTGTGTGTGTGTGTGTGTACACACCTGTGGATGGGAGAGGTTGCTCTCAGCCATTTTGAACAATCTCATGCATTGACAATCTTTGATGAGAAATATTTCTAACTCGCATCATGCAAATTATCAAGACCCTAATTTCAACAGTGAAAAAACAAAACAAAACAAATTCTTATCAGAATTCCAGCAAACTAATGACCAAACCTTTGATTGTTGTTTGAGATACTGATTACAGAAGGGCTGGCAACCACTTTTGTAGCTGGCGTCTGTCTCTGATCTGACATTATCTGGCTTCCCTCATGTGTCATGGTGTCCTGACTTTTCTAAAGTACTTAGAAACAAGTGCAGGGCCCTGGAGATGGTTCAGCAGGTAAAGCTCATGCCTTGTCACATGTGAAGCCCTGAGTGTGGTCCCCAGCTCCACATGGGATGACCACAAACAACACCAAGGAGACTCAGTGGAGGCTGGAGCACTGGTTTGGCATCTCTTCCTCCCCTCTCTCTATTAGGAAGGATGGCATGACTACAGTGGCACACCCCCAAAACACTAGACGTCACCTGATGCAATCTGAAGAATCTGATTCACAGACTCCAAGGACAGAACCTTTTTACTGCCTGTCTGCCTTTCCTGCTTTTGCTTTGACCTGTCATGTTTTGGCGGTTCCATCTCACTTTCTACAGAAAAGCAGAATTCCAGAGGCTGACCTTCCTCATGCAGCATTTCATCCCCTGCCATTTCTCCCCCTAGTCGCCTACTTTGGACTGAGACTTTTATCGGACTTGCTGGTATACCCTTTGGACACTTTAGACAATTTTACAGCAGCTTTCTTCCCTTCACATTGCTGGTTATTCATAGACTGACCCTGAGTAGTTCACAAACTTTACACACTGTTGCCCTGGGCATTAGATAAAAGGAAAGGGGGAGATGCTGGGAAATTGTGCAGATGCATTCACATCTGCCATGTTTTCCCCTCAGGCTACTAGTTCCCATGAGAGTTGGGACATTCTGGGAGTGCCTGTTCCGCCATGTTATGCCCTCAGGACATTGTCTATATCCCTGCGATATCTGGAGTGCTTTGGTCACTCCTCCCCCCTCCCATTCTCACGAGAGTTATCATCCTATCCTGGAGTGCTATGGTTACTCCTCCCCCTTCCCATTCTCGTGAAAGCTACTCCTATAAAAACCCTTCATTTTCCGCACCTCGCTCTCTTGCCAGCACTTCACTCTGGTGTTCAGATGCAGGAAAGGTTACTGCGTGAGGCGGCCATTGTCGCTACCTCCACGTGGCCCAACCTGCTTCTCTAGCACCCGACTCTGAGGTGCCAGCGCAAATAAAGATTTGTGTTTCCTCTTCACTCCGGACCCTCCTCTCTCTCTTCTCCATGGCCAGCGCAAAACAACATATGGCACCTACAACGTGGGACCGGACCTGCGCAACTCCCAGATAAGTGAAGACTTTGGATTCCCTCTCCCATGTTTCTGTGACAGGCAACCATATGCTGTTACCCCCCCCTTAAATATCAAAGATTTATTAATATTCAGTATTAAGTTCCTTTTTATTTCTTAGAGTTGAGCTGTTTTTGCTGAGTGGAAAATTCCTGTATCTCTCATGAAATAAGAGGCTAGACAAAACCCATACACACCAAGATGTAAGCCACCTGTTGTTTGTCTTAAAGAGAATAGCTAGCCTACCCAAGTCCTTGAAACTCAACCATTGCTCAAGGTCGAGGGAGCTGATAGCCAGGTGGTCTTAGCTGACAACAAGAAAGTGTGATGACCCTATTTTGCATAAAGGCTTGAAATTAGACAATTCTTATAGGCTGCTTAGGGCATGGCAATGTCTGAAATGATTGGATCCTGTGTTTTCTGCAAAATGTTATTGAAAGTGTATTAGAATTCTAGTTTTGCATATTCCCCCTCCCTGAGTGTATTCAGAAATCCTATAAATTGTGTGGTTTGAGCCTTGTTCAGGGTCGAGCTTGGTAGACTAACACCAGTCACCATCTCGGCCCGGATTGCAATTCGTCAATAAACATCTTTGCTTCCTTGCAGTGGATGGTGGTTTGTTTTATGCTCGCTAACAGTTTCCTGAGGAAAAGGACTACATTTTGCTCCGGGCCACAATTTGGTTCTTTATGACCATCGTAGACCTTGGGATATGCTTGGAGATTTCCACTGGGACTTTCTGGACTTCTTCTCACATGTTTCCCATGGAGAAGAACTACTCTAATTTGAGGAGTGTTCTCCAGTACCCTGGCAGTCCCCAAGAATGGAGACACGTGGTTAGTTCTACTCTCCTGATTGGATTCTTTCTTCGATGGGAAGATGCTTTTAAAAATGGGTGCCTGAAGCAATCCAGCAGGAACAGTCAGAAGCACCCTAAATGGAATTTCGAGGAGCTTTTTGGACTAGGATGCCCTCCGGGGACTCTTGATGCTACATGGTGAGATCTGTTTCATAAGAGAGTGATTTGAATGACTGAATTTTTGTTTGACATTGACTTAAAAAAAAATGCTGGACACAGCCATGATTTCTAGAGACATCCAGAAACAATCCAAAAAACTGTTTTTTCCCTCCTTTGATTCCTTTTTTACGTCTTGGCATAAATCTGAAATGTTTAATCCTGAAACGGTATGAGTTATGGGCGGGGCAGATAGTGCAATGGTTATGTTAATTATTCTCATGCCTGAGGCTTCTACCATGATTCTTCTGTTTACCTTTCCACATTTTATTGAGTTTAAACTGTTTAAACAACCTTAAAATCATACTAGTACTAGAAAGGACTTCCAATTATAATGGAGTTATCAATTATAGTAAACTTCTAATCTGCTACAAGTTTTGTTTGACAAGTAAGTGAATTTCAGCTGTCAAGTCTTCACATGAAAAAGCATCTACTCAAATGGAATTCCTGGAAATCCATTTGGATCCTGTTCTCTGACATCGCCCACAAGATGGAATGACTACAACACACCCCTGGAAACCAATGATGTGACCTGGCACGACCTGAAGAAACAGATTCACAGACTCCAAAGATCACTCTCTACAGAAAAGCAGAATTCTGGTGGCTGACATTCCCCATCGAGACAGACATGCAGCATTTCATCCCTTGGCATTTTCTTCTGTGGTCAGCTACTTTGGACTGACACCTCCATCGGACTTACTGGTACACGCTGCTGTGTTTCTCAAAGACTAACTTCAGCCAATTGCCTTGAGACTTTATAGACCATGTGCCCTCGCCTGCAGGCTCTTCCCCCAGAGGTAGAAAACTCCCCCTCCTTATTAGGTTATGTCCACAGAGGCAGGAAACGCCCTTTGAGGCAAGAGATGCCCACAGAGGCATGAAGCGCTCCCAGAGGCAAGAAATGCCCTTTTGCCTGCTAGGCCTTGCCCTTTGAGGCAAGAAATGTTCCCCTTGGCATCACACTGGTTATTGCTGCTTGCCTATTTTGTTTTCCATGTCTTATGCCAGTTCTTTTGAAAATGCCTGTACGATATAGGTTTCTGTTCACCCCACAATCCTGATATTATGGCCATTAGTTAAAAAAAAGGGGGGGGGGAATTGTTGGTATGCTTCTAATTCTACTTCTAAAAACCTTTTCTGTTTCATTTGGTTTAAATCCCCCCTGCTTAACACTGCATTCTATTTACATGACCACTGTATTCTATTTACATAACCACTATTAACAAGCACCACCCTCCCTCCAGGGCATTGGTGGTTCAGTGGTAGAATTCTTGCCTGCTCCGCCCCCTCTCCTTGACATACCCTGATTTTCACCAGTCACTTTTCTCTCCACCCTCTCTGTGTCGCATCCTGTTCCCACCCTACTGGGCTAGTATATTTATAAGGACAAGATTGTTTGTAGTTTTTTAGTTTAGCTTAGCTTGGTATAGATTGCGCTGCGTCCTGCATGAAAAAAGAGATACTGCGTACAACCCAGCCATGAGTCCCAGGTCGTCTGTTACCCACCCGTGAAGCCAGCCCGGTGAAAACAACATCTGCAGGTGTCTGTCTTTTTCTCCCCATCTCTGTCTTCCCCTCCTCTCTCCATTTCTTTCTGTTCTATCCAACATCGATGGCATCAATAACAACAACAACAATAACTATACCAATAAAACAAGGGCAACAAAAAGGGAATAAATATTTAAAAAGAAAGACTTAGTGATGCTGCAGGGTAAACGCAGATGCAGGTGCCTGTCTCTAAGCTGCCACAAAGAGTCAGCAGTTTGTTCTGTTCCTTCCCTGTTGGTATGCATGAGACCCCTTCTGTTTCATTTGGTTTAACTCCCCCCTGCTTAACACTATTCTATTTACATAACCACTTCATTCTATTTACATAACCGCTGTTAACAAGCACCTCCCTCCAGGGCATTGGTTCAATCCCCACTGTTTCATGATATGTTTTTGCTCCACCCCCCCTCCTTGTCACACCCTGATCCCTTCTTTATCACACCCTGATTTTCACCAGTCACTTTTCTCTCCACCCTCTCTATGTCACATCCTGTTTCCACCCTACTTGGCAAGTATATATAAAGACAGCATTGTGAGTTTTAGAGTACTGTACTTTGAGTTTAACTTAGCTCGTCTTAGATTGGGCTGCGTCCTGCATGAATAAAGAGATACTGCCTACAGCTCAACCATGAGTCCCTGGTCATCTGTTACCTGCCCGTGAAGCCAGCCCGGCGAAAACAACATAACCCGTCGAAAACAACATAGCCCAGCGAAAACAACACTTCCCCAGGACCCCCCGGCATTTACTGAAAAAGAGTCTCGCTAGCATTTTCCAGATGCCAGGTGTGGACCTGTCCCTTCACAGTTTTGACCACATTTGCACACCACAGGTATCACAGTCTGATTGATATTTTTCTCTGTATGGGTCCTATCTTAACACACCTATTTCCTTCCTTTCTTCCATTCTTCCTTTCTCTCATTCATTCATTCATTCTTTCTTTCTTTTTTTTTTTTTTTTTTGCTACCAGGGTTATTGCTAGTTTGGTGCCTGCATACTGACTCCACTACTCCCAGCAGTCTCCCCACTTTTTAAATGATAGAAATAGAGAGAAGTAGAGATAGAATGGAAAGAAAGAGTGGGGAGGTGGAATGGCGAGAAAGAAGAGGAAGAGGAAGAGGGAGGGGGAGGGCAGGGGAGGGGAGAGAGGAAGAAAGGGAGTGGGAAGGGGAGGGGGAAAAGAGTAGAGATAGAAAGAGAGAGAGGGAGAGGGAGAGGTTCCACTGTTCCACTGCTTGTAAAGTTTCTGCCTTGCAGGTGGGGACCAGGGGCTTGAACCTGGGTCCTCAGGCATGATAATGTGTGCTCCTTACCAGACATGACACTGCCTGGCCCCTCTTAACACACTTCTTAAAACTTAGGTTACTGTGGCCTCTGATCAAATCATGGGTTTGATATACTAGACGTGACGGCACCAAGGCACACTGAGAGCAATAGGAAGGAAGCAGCGCTGCCATCACTCCTTCTGCCCGTCACTGCGATGCTTCTCCATCATTAGGAAGCACTGGCATTCTGGAAAGGTCTGTTTCAGATGGGACTCTGGTGATACAGAAAGGGACATGACTGGGCATGACTGGGCTGGACTGGAGGAGGAAGAGGAGCCATGGCAGAGAGAAATCCCGCTCCACTTGCTAATAAATTCCTGGAACTTGAGAGCTGAACCTGCTGTGACTTTATTAAAGGACTCCACGCCCCTACCATTGGCTCCAAAACAATCTCTGCCTCTCTCCCATATTTCATTTGCCTGTTATTTCCCTGCCACTAAAAACAATTTGCATGAAAACAATCAGACTCTTAGTTCATGGGGGTCCCTGGCTCCCACTGATTCCTTGCTTGGCTGGGTGGTGTTTTTCTGTGGCTTAATCATGAGCCCCTGTGCTGGGGATAGCCGGGAAGCAGCAGGTATGGAGCTGGGCTGCTGATGCACGGGGCTGTGACATTTTCACGTGGAGTCCTTGAGGGATGATGCTGAGGGAAGAAACGCTGAAGGTATGCCCACGGGAGGGCTGGGATGAAGAGGCTGTAAGGACCCAAGGGGGCGGGGGCTACATGCTATATATAGTGGCTGGTACAAGGGGCTTCCCATTCCAGAATAAATGGGCGCTGACAGAGAGGAGTCCTTGTCCCAGCGTCTTGCCTTGGGCACAAATGACAGATGGACGTCCTTTCATCAAGGTTCAGTCCTTGGCACTCTTAGCAGTTAGAGCTGACTTGCTGCTGAACAGACAGACCTCTGCTGACATCGGAGGGGAGAAGCATTTCCTAGTAGGTTTCTGGTAGTGATGCCGGCCTTTTCCACCTTGCTTTTAGGAAGTGATATATAATCTTTTTGTTAATGAAAGCAGTTCCTTAGGACGAAGGCCATATTTGTGCTGCCTATTACTAAATCGTTGGTAATGCCTAGCATGCTCTAAGTGTGAGAATGTGAATTCATCTGAGAGCCAGGAGACAGGACCCAGGTTCAAGCCCATGGCACCACGTGACAGCGCCACACACAGCACAGGGAGAAGCCCCACAAGTGGTGATTCAGTGCTGTGGGTTCTGTCTCTCTCTCTGTCTCTCTCTACACACACACACACACACACACACACACACACACACACACACGCTCACACACACACACTCACACACACACTCACACACACACTCACACACACACTCTCACACGCACACACTCACACACATACTCACACACACACACACACTCACACACTCTCACACACACATACACACGTACACTCACACACACATACTCACACACACATACACACACTCACACACACACACTCACTCACACACACATACACACACACACTCACTCACACACACTCACTCACACACACTCACACACACACACTCACTCACACATACATACACACACAGAGACAGACAGATAGACAGACAGACAGACAGACAGACACACACACACACACACCATCTGAAATGAAGGAAAAGCTTTTCACCGAGAGTCCCAGTTAAGGGGTATAGTGGAGGGAGGGCGTGGAGTGGCCAGGAGACAACAGGGGTGCAGTAGCACTGGCTCTGTCTGCAAGCAGACCTGTCCCAGGACACCCTGCCAGCTCCCCGACCCCCAGATCCCCAGCCCTCCTGCTGCAGGGACTTTGCACACAGTGTCCCGCCCTCTGACATAAGGTCCCCTGTCTTTGGGCTCCGAGCCCAGTCTCACGTCCCCTCTCCTGCCTCTCCCAGTGTCGTGCACGCGCTCACGACTGACATCCTTCCTAGCACACGTTCATTTTGATGACCTTGATTCCCGCCTGCCTTCTCCACTGGGCATCTCAGAGGTTGTAAGAGCATGTTGAGTGGAGGAGCAGAGAAAGCTGTTTCTTTTTTTTTGGACAGACAGGACACAGCGAGCACACAGACCCAGACGAGAACACTCAGGCAGGGGCTCTTTCCCGCCTCTCAGCTGCCCAAGGAGAAGAATTTTCTGGACAGGGCAAGACTGGGCAACCAGTGGGCGGAAAGAGGAGTTAAACCCATGAGCTTGGTGTCACCAACACCCATGCAAGGCGAGGGCATCTCTTCTTGTCCCAGCACCCTTCGTTCCCCTTACCGTGGGGGTGGGGTGGGGTCGGCGTATGTCTGGAGGGCTCCCCACGGATGAAGGTAGCCAGAGGCAGGGAGGCAGATCTGTTAGTGCTGCCATGAAATGACAGGGAATCCAGGCACCTGTCCGGTGGCAATCCCGTCAGCCACGGAGGGACCCATTCCTAATAGCTCTTTCTTATGCATTATTCATGGGAACAGGAAGACAGAGCCGATACCATCAGAATGATGCTGCTGTCCAGCAAATCTAATGACTGCAGCTTGAGGGCATTCTAACTAGCACAGAGAAATTATTTTTGCCAATTTGAGGTCTTGGAGGCTTAGCAAACCAACACAGACTCAAAGAGTTGGTGTGAGCTTTGTATTTGGGGAAAGGCGTGGCCCCCTGATCAGCAACAACTGTTTCTTTTTATTTATTTACTTATTTTTTATAGTTTTTATTTATTAAAAGGAAATACTGACAAGAACCATAGGATAAGAGGGGTACAACTCCACAAAATTCCCACCATCAGAACTCTGTATCCCATCCCCTCCCCTGATAGCTTTCCTATTCTTTATCCCTCTGGGAGTATGAACTCAGGGTCATTGTCGGATGCAGAAGGTAGAAGGCCTGGCTTCTGTAATTGATTCTCCACTGAACATGGGTGTTAACTGGTTGATCCATACTCCCAGCCTGTCTCTCTCTTTCCCTAGTGGGGTGGGGCTCTGGGGAAGCGGAGCTCCAGGATACATTGGTAGGGTTGTCTGCTCTCTTCCCTGATCCACCTTTCTGGTCCTTTTTCCAGCCATGACATCATCTCCCCAGACAATAACTTGGGTCCACTTGTATATCAGATGTCAGGCTCAAAACAAAATAAAACAACAACCACTAGTATAGTCATGGGCCCTATTTCAGATATGAAACATATCAAAAGTAGGCCTACTAAATATCTACAAAACGGAGACCCCCAAATCTTCATCTGCACTAATCTGCCTATAGGTTCACGATTAGGCAACATCTGTTTCTTTGTGGTGTCCAGGCCCGCCCCTCTCATCTCTCAGCTTCTAATGGCAGAGGAAATGCTGCTCTAGTTAAATAGCCCTGGGTTTTCAGATCGCTTCTGTTTTTATCCCTGTCAGTCAAAAGGCATGGACAAGCAATACAACTTTGTGGAGGGCTTTGCTGGGTTTCCACATGAATTATTAGCTTCTAATCTTTGCAAGCCTAAGGGACAAATGCCTTTTAAACAGTGAGAGTAACCTGTAACTGACAAAATCTCATTCCCCTTCCTCAGTTTCTGATTTCATTGCAACTGTAAAATTCACTCCATCTCAAACTTCTCTCCATCTTGCTGTCAAGTAAGCCAGGAGGGTGGTTTGCGGAAAGGTGGGCGAGAGAAAATGGAAAGCAGAGGTTATTCCAGTTATCCCAGGATAAAGGTACAAGGAGAAAACAGCTCAATACAACTTTCAATTTGCCTGTTTTGTTCTGTCCTTCCTGGAGGATTATCTGGCTTCGGAACAATGGTTGATTTTTTTTTCAGTTACCTTTATCCATTCTACAACTGCTACCGAAGGGGTTTGGGCGTGGTCCTAGTTAAGTGCACACACTACTGAGGGATGCATTGGATCGACCTTCTCGTGGTGCATCCCGTGAGTACCCATTCATTGGGGAAACTGACGATCCTTCCTAGCCGACTGAATCCACATGGATCCCAGTCACTTTCAAAGCCAGCAACAAGCAGCTCCTGACAGCTTTCAACCTGACCTGTTGACTGGCTACGGAAGAAGGGCAAACGCTAGAAGAAGACACACTACTGTGTGCAAAGACCCTTGCAAGGACCTGGGTTTGAACCCCCGGCTCCCCACCTGCAGTGAGGACAGATCACAAGCAGTGAAACAGGTCTGCACATGTCTCTCTTTCTCTCTCCTTCTCTCCCTATCTCCCCCTCCCCTCTCAATTTCTCCCTGTCTTATCCAATAAAATGGGGCGGAGCACCAGGAGCAGTGGATTTGTGGTGCTGGCACTGAGCCAAGTCCCAGCAATAACCCTGGAGGCAAAACAAACAAACAAACCAAAAAAACCTAAAACCAACCAACGAACAAGTTACTGAAGGTGTGCATCTTGTCAAGGTGCTTGCACACTGTTTGCAAAGTAAACACAGACCAGGTGTGGATGCTTGCCTTCGTACAGCTAATGATCTCAACAGACAGACAGATAGGCAGGCAGGCAGACAGGCAGACACATGAATCAAACCTACACACAAGTGTTTCTCCAGGGATAATGGGAGAAACGTTTTGATGGGAGGTTGTCAGAACAAAGGTCTTATCTGAGCAACTGCACACTGTCCCTTTCTGTGCTCTACACAGACGTAAGTGGCCCTGCCGGCCTGTCATTTCAGAACTGTGCGGGGACTGCTGAGGTGAGGAGAACCACCAGTCACAGGCCAGGTGCATAGGGGCCTGGCAAGAGCACAGAGTCGGTGGATAATGAGAGTGGGTGCGGTGGGGCTGGTCGTCAGTAGAGGAGAAAGCCGGCACGGAGTGCTAAGGAGGGCAGTTCTTTTGTGAACCCTTTACAGCTTATTCTGCATGATCTTCTTAAGACCACCGTCAACCACTGTCTACCAAGAAGGAAATTCACTGTATGTGAGTTTATGTAACTGGCCAGAGATGACACGGCTGCTGGATCCAGATCCGGGCAACTGGTTTCAGCATGAGCATATGGGAGGACGGAGGGAGGTTTGGGGTCACCGTGGCACCGCCAGAAACCAAGAAGCAAGTCCTTAGCGGGAGGTACAGGTGAGAGGAGGTGGCAGCTCAAGGCAGGGTGCTGAGAGTACTCACAGGTAGGATCCTGTAAGGTGACCAGAGCCCACCTCAAGGAATGGCAGCCAAGCTTCCAGTGGGAGGAGGGGTTCCCAGGTGCACGGAGTGTCTGGGCCTGAGTGGTCAGGAGGAGGGAGAGGCATGGAGATGGCACAGTGGGACAGCATGGGGGCTGGAGCAGCATCCATGCCGCCACAGACTGGACGGTACATTATGGGATGTAGATCCAGTCTGTTGTATAAACTCACCTCGGTGAAGAGTAAGGAATACCAGCTGGAATGGCGGGAGGGTGCATCTGCCCACTGCTCCAGAAAAGGAAGCTTTGGGAGAGGCAGGCAGGAGCATGACCCACCAGCTGTACCCACTGAGTCCCAAGACTAGTCTGGGAGGGGTCACACTGTCCTCCCCCCTCCCACCCTGATCTCTTATGGGGGTGTGTGTCCTGTTGCGCCCCTCCAGCTGAGGCCCGTCTCCCTCCAGTCAGGAAGCAGACAGCTGTCTTCTTTCACTTCGTTAAAAAAGCTCATATACGGGAGTTGGGCGGTAGCGCAGCGGGTTAAGGCACACAGTGCGAAGCGTAGGGACTAGTGCAAGGATGCCGGTTCAAGCCCCCGGCTCCCCACCTGCAGGGGAGTCACTTCACAGGCAGTGAAGCAGGTCTGCAGGTGTCTGTCTTTCTCTCCCTCTCTCTGTCTTCCCCTCCTCTCTCCATTTCTCTCTGTCCTATCCAACAACAACAGAAACAACAATAACAGCAACAACAAAAATGGAAAAACTGACTGGCAGGAGCAGTGGATTCATAGTGTAGGCATTGAGCTCCTTGGAGGCAAAAAGAAAAGCAAAAACCTAACTCATGTACCTCACTTGACAGTGTGTTGCTTTGTCATGTGAGAGACTCAGGTTCAAGCCTGGCCCCTTGTTGGGAACATGTGTAAGCCTGATAGAGCTTAGGGAGAACCACCCCCATCTTTGGATGGAGGTCTGAGAAGATAACCTCTTGGTAAGTCTCTCTCAACCGAGGTGAGCATAAAGGGGGAAACTCAGACTTGGTTCTTTCCTTCTTGACTCTCAGGCCCACAGATACCCCAGTACTTCCCTCCATTAACCACAGGCCACATGGCTGCAGATTCACTCATTCAAAGTCACCTTCTGATCACAGAAGAACACACCTTATCACACACTTCATCACACACCTCAGACCCCAGACAAGAGAAATGCCAAACTATATGGCCTTTTGATATTCATCTTCTCTCTGTCTCACCCTACGGGTTTAACCCCCATGCTTCTCTCAAATACCTTTGGATAATTAAGTTGCTTGTGTCATGGAGAATAACTGTCTTGTATCTCATCAATTCCTGTCATACCAGCCCCCTACCTTAGGGGCATGCTGACTGTTAAGAAACCTGTAATTTCTGTCATATTGCAACAATAATTACCTCCATTGCTTTTCTATTTAACTCATGTCAATTTTGCTAATAAACAGACTCTAGGATTCTGGGACTCAAGGACTCAGATTCTAGATTCACGCTAAGAGTCCCCTGGTGTCTTTTACTTCGTGTCACCCCTGTCGTGAGCGAGAAAGAACCAGCCCGCTACTTTTCCCCTGGAGGCCACCCTGCCGGAGAAGGAGGGAGACACCCCGAAAGCCCCTACTGCATTGAAGGGAATTTCACACTGTGGACTCTTGCCCTTTCTCTCTCTGCTTCTCTGTTTCTCTCCAAACAATAATATTTTTTAAAAAGTGCCCATATCAGGATACACATTCTTCAAAACTCTCTTTCATGCTAGTATAGCATCGCTGAGGTCAGTCACAAAGCTTAAGGGAATATTCTCCCTGCACTGTTCTTGACATGTAGTCTGACAAAGCGAAGTCATCATGTGAGCGGCTGGATTATAACTAGGATTGAGGGGGGAGTGTTGTCTATTTGGATCAACGTAAACATTTCGCAGAACTCAGTGTTACGCTGGCCAAAATTTTTCTCCTTTATTCTTCTCTGAGTTCCAATGAATTTTTCATCAGCTTATTAATTAGCACAAATCTTGAATTGTGCTTGTAATTAAGGTCTGTTGTGTGCTCATCTGGATATTACATTTGAGTTAAGTGATCATTTTTCACAGAGAAAAATTAGGAATTTGATGATTGCCTCCCTCCTTAGCAATAGAATATATATGCTGTCTGTCTAAAAAGATTGAGTGCTTGGGTTTCTAAGATAGGGAATGACAGATTATTCGGCAGAAAACTGCAAACTCATTTGCCCAATATTATAATCAATCGTTGACAGCAGTTCTTTCCCCCCTTGGAAACCCATTTGTAGAATGCATTCGGCAGTCTAGTCACTGAACAATAACTCAAATCTCATGACCTGTCATCAGTCTTTGTGACTGTGCTTTAGTCCGTGTCTTGGTGTGCGCTGTTATAATTTCAATCAGCTCCAGTCACCAGAAGGAGTCATGTCGCATGCGTATGCATGTTTTCCATAGTATTTATTATTGCTACTACTGATGACAGTTCTTCTAAATGCTCCAGGATAGTGGTGGGGATGTTTGGGCAGCATGGGGTCTGTGAAACCACTCCATCTGGTCTTGTCAAAGCAACCAGAGTTTTATTTTATTTTATTTTAATATTTATTTTTTTGTTGTTGTCCTTGTTGTTTAACATTGTTGTGGTTATTGATGTCATCGTTGTTGGATAGGACAGAGAGAAATGGAGAGAGGAGAGGAAGACAGAGAGGGGGAGAGAAAGACAGACATCTGCAGACGTGCTTCACCGCCTGTGAAGAGACTCCCCTGCAGGTGGGGAGCTGGGGGCTCGAACCGGGATCCTTATGCGGGTCCTTGCGCTTTGCACCACGTGCGCTTAACCCACTGCGCCACTGCCCGACTCCCCAGAGTTTTATTTTTATAGCAACATGAACTGATAGTTTTTATGTTGATAATTTTGTATGGCTCACAAACAAGAACCAAAAAAAAAAGATGTCCAGCCCTGCTCTAGGAGGACAGTTCTCTGGAGTGCCTCCAAGGAACGGCTAGTGCTTCTGCACATTGGCTCAATTCCTCCTCACTATGCCCTTGATGCTGATGAACTTTCCCGAGACATTTGAGAGTGGGCAGCCTCAGAAGACCGAGAGCTGGCATGTAGGCCCAGCAGGGAGGGTCTGGAGGCTCCGGCTCAGGGGCTTCACTGTAGGAAGTGAGGTAATGGGAGCTGGTGTGAATACGACCCCTCCGGCCTGTATTTCTGATCTGAGTGACAGCTGCCCAGCCCTTGCTTCCGCCTGGGAGCCTCATGTCCTCTGCCGGCATCTGTGAAAGGGTGGCGTGTTGATTTGTTAGCTACAAGGAAGGCAAAAATCTCACCCCTTGACATGTGGCCAAAACCACTGCATATATTTACGTTTGCGTATTTGTGCAGCCCCTGGAAAGAACCTTCTGAAGTAGTTACTATTAGTACACTTGTCTGTACAGATGTTACCGTTAGTACAGCAGTTACTATGAGCGCACTTGTTCGTACAGATGTTACTGTTAGTACAGCAGTGACTATTAGTGCACTTGTTTGTACAGATGTTACCGTTAGTACAGCAGTGACTATTAGCGCACTTGTTCGTACAGATGTTACCGTTAGTACAGCAGTGACTATTAGCGCACTTGTTCGTACAGATGTTACCGTTAGTACAGCAGTGACTATTAGCGCACTTGTTCGTACAGATGTTACCGTTAGTACAGCAGTGACTATTAGCGCACTTGTTCGTACAGATGTTACCGTTAGTACAGCAGTGACTATTAGCGCACTTGTTCGTACAGATGTTACCGTTAGTACAGCAGTGACTATTAGCGCACTTGTTCGTACAGATGTTACCGTTAGTACAGCAGTGACTATTAGCGCACTTGTTCGTACAGATGTTACCGTTAGTACAGCAGTGACTATTAGCGCACTTGTTCGTACAGATGTTACCGTTAGTACAGCAGTGACTATTAGCGCACTTGTTCGTACAGATGTTACCGTTAGTACAGCAGTTACTATTAGCGCACTTGTTTGTACAGATGTTACTGTTAGTACAGCAGTGACTATTAGCACACTTGTCCATACAGATGTTACTATTAGTACAGCAGTGACTATTAGCACACTTGTTCGTACAGATGAAGAAACCAGAGCCTCCGGGAGGTGTGGCCATGGAGTAACAGGGAACAGAAAGGAACCCCCTTTCCCCCCGATGCAGAAACAACAATAAAAATTATAAAAACAACACGGGGGTGGGAGGTATCGCAGTGGGTTAAGTGCACACGTGAGGGCCACTGTTACTCCATATTGTGGTCGGACTCCCCTCCACATTAAGACTTAGTAGTCGCAGATGCAGTGCAGCTCCACCATATCCTTGAACAAACAACACTAGGTTAGTCAGCAGTTATTCTGCAAACGGAGGTCATGGCAACCTCAGTACCCAAAATATGTTTAACCAGCAAAAGATTAAGTATGATCAAGGACTGTGTCACAGACCCCCCCCCCCGACAAACTGATTTAGACTTAAATGAACTCTATAACTGACCACCCCCCCACCTCTAACTTGTATAAAAAGAACCTGTTTTCATTATTTCAGGGCTCACATGCCACTATTGGAAGTGCATGTAGTCCAGGCTTAAGCTTGTTTCAATAAAGGCTCTTTGCTTCTTACATCATCCCAGTCTCTTGGTGCTTCCATAGATTTGCTGACCTAACACACACAATGCCAAGCGCATGGACAACCTAACGATCCTGGTTCGAGCCTCCGGCTCTCCACCTGTGGGGGGGGGGGAGTGTCACTTCACAAGCGGTAAATCAGGTGTCTGTCTTTCTCTCCACCTCTCTGTCTCCCAACCTCTCTCAATTTTTCTCTGTCCTGATCAATAACAACAACAACAAATTTCCCATGAGTGGTCATCCCACTTCCGGTTATCTTGTCCATCTCCAAAAATCTCTCCCTTTACACTGTCTGAACTGGAAGATGCTTTGAAGAGGGTTAAACCGGGAACAGCTGCTGGCTATGATAACATCACCCCAGAACTCATTCTTAACCTGGGTCCCGCGGCAAAGAAGTGGCTCGCTTCATTCCTGTCCCACATCTTGGAATCTGAGTCTATGCCCAAAGTTTGGCGTCGTGCGAAGATTATAGCGGTTTTGAAACCAAAGAAAGACCCAACACTGGCCGCCAGCTATAGACCAATTTCTCTCCTCTCTCTGTGTTACAAACTCCTTGAGAGGCTGCTTCTGTCACGTATTTCTCCTCTTACAGAGAAATTCCTATCACCCGCCCAGGCTGGTTTCCGCCCAGGAAGATCTACCTGCAAACAAGCCCTGGCCCTCTCAACTTACATTGAAAATGGATTCCAGAAGAATTTAAAGACGGGTGCTATCTTTGTTGATCTCACAGCAGCCTATGACACGGTCTGGCACCGTGGTCTCCTAGTCAAGATCTCAAGATGCCTGCCTCCATGGGTGGCCAACACTATATCGTTTCTTCTCCAAAACAGAAGATTCCGGGTGCATCTGGGTGACAAGTCTAGCAGATGGAGACTTGTCTCAAGTGGCCTCCCCCAGGGCTCTGTTCTGGCTCCTACACTATTTAATATTTACATCAATGACCTCCCAGAAACTTCTTCAAGGAAGTTCATCTACGCCGATGACATCTGCTGTGCAACTCAGGCATCCAAGTTCGACATCCTCGAGGAAACACTCACGAAAGACATGTCTCTGATATCTGATTACTGTAAAAAATGGCAACTAATCCCTAGCACTGCAAAAATGGTATCATCTGTTTTCCATCTACACCATGCCTCGGCCTCGCGTGAGCTTAATGTGCAGCTTGGCGATACAAGAATCTGGCATGAAGCCCAGCCAGTCTATCTTGGCGTTACTCTCGATCGCACCCTGTCATTTCACTAACATCTCATAAAAACTGCAGCAAAGGTGGGCGCGAGGAATAACATCATTGCAAGACTGGCCAGCTCCTCATGGGGCGTGAGCGCTTCCACACTACGATCATCCTCTCTGGCATTATGCTATTCCACTGCAGAATACTGTGCCCCAGGATGGTTCCGTAGCCCCCATGTCCACTTGGTCGATTCCAAATTATATTCCTCCATGAGGATCATTTCTGGAACCATCCGTTCCACCCTGGTTCCATGGCTACCAGTTCTTAGCAACATCACCCCGCCAGATATTCGTCGGGATGCGGCATCATCTAAGTTCATTTCCCACGTCTACGCTCTACCGGACCTGCCAATATACGCGGATATCTTCGCCCACCCTGTCCAACGCTTGATGTCTCGTCACCCAATCTGGTCCCCTACGCCTACACTGAACTTCTCTGTTCCAGTCTCTTGGAAACAGAGTTGGCAGTCAGCTGAGGTCAAGAACAAACACCTCATCACAGACCCCTGCGAGCGTCCACCCGGCTTTGACCTAGCACGTTATGATCGGGCCCTCCTCAATCGCTATCGAACAGGCCATGGCCGGTGCGCCGCTATGTTCCATCGCTGGGGAGCCGGAGACGATCCGAACTGCCCCTGCGGCTCCAGACAGACTATGACCCACATAGTCAACGACGGCCACCTCTCCAGATTCAAAGGAGGTCTCGAAACTTTACATCAGGCTCAACCTGATGATGTTGACTGGCTACGGAAGAAGGGCAAACGCGAGAAGAAGAAACAACAACAACAACTATAAACAACAAGGGCAACAAAATGGAAAAAAATAGCCTCCAGGAGCAGTGGGTTCATAGTGCAGGCACTGAGCCCCAGCAATAACCCTGAGGCAAAACAAAACAAAACAAAACAAAACAAAACAAAACAAAACAAAACAAAACACCAGAGCAAATATTACAGGGACAGACCTCATCAAAGCCAGCAGTTAAAACTGAGATGTCTGCAGCCCCAGGAGGGTGTTCGCGCATGGCTGGGGCAAGGAGGCTGTGGGTTTAGTTTATAGGTAAGCACGGCTTCTCTGCTCCAGACCACACAGCTCCATGCCATTTTGGCCAGCTGGGGATAAGAGAAAAATCTTGCTCTGTGTTTTCAGCTCAGCATGACGGTCTTGTCCGTCTTCGCGGCTTCCTGGCCTTCCTCTCAAGAGTGGATGACCCCGGTGCACGCTGCAGCCACTAAATTTCACTTTGAGAATGAGGTGCTGCTTGGTACACATCTGAGAACAGGCCAATCAGACACTGGGCCGACTGCTGCTCTTTGCGAAATGCCTGTGCAGTCAGCCTGCAAAATTTCCAGGATGCAGTGTGAGTCGCTCTGGCCTGTGGTGTGGCCACGGTGTGCAGCGGGGCAGGAGGCAGGAAGCCCTGCTCCCTTTCCTGGTTTCCTCTGGGCAGTGCGTTTAGGACAGTCCTGCCTAAAGACTGCCTTCCTCTCCTCACAGGGGGACTGCTCTGCACTGTCTACTTCCCAGCCCTGCCAGTCAAGGCGACAGACAGTGAAACACAAGGAGACACAGTGGTTCCACGGGGCACATCATGCCTCCCATGTGCCTGCTGCTGGCATGGGTGCCTGTGATAAAGGTGAACTCTGCCTAGCTCCTGTGCTCTGGGAGCTGACGGCCAGATGACATGGGTGTGGTCCTGTTCTGGGGGGAAAGGCCAGCATGGGGAGGGGCAGAGCTCAAGGAGGGTGGGGCTCCTTGAAGCCCTCTGAAGCAGGGGGCACAAGCCAAGCCCTGGGTGCAGAGGGCATCTGTCTCTGCAGGGCAGGCAGGAGCCAGAGGCCCACGTTATGTCGCCATCTGAGGAGCAGCCGGACACCCGAGACTCAAGATGGGGGGACGGTGGCGTACTGGGTTAAGTGCACATAGTACAAAGCGCAAGGAGCCCCGTTAAGAGTCCCTGGCTCCCCACCTGCAGGGGAGTTGCTTCACAGGTGGTGAAGCAGGTAGGCAGGTGTCTGTCTTCCCCTCCCCTCTCAATTTCTCTCTGTCCTATCCAATAAAGTGGGGAGAAATGGCCGCTGGGGGCAGTAGATTCAGTGTGAGCACCGAGCCTCAGTGATAACCCTGGAGGCAATAAAAGGGGGGGGGGGCAGAGGGAGATAGCATAGTGGTTCTGCAAAGAGACTCTCATGCCTGAGTCCCAGGTTTAATCCTCTGTGCCACCATGAGCCAGAACTGAGCAGTGCTTTGGTCAAAAAAAAAAAAAAAAGACAGAGGACAGAAGGAGAGAGAGAGAGGTGTGGACCAGGTCTTTGTCCCTGTGGGAGACAGGAAGCAAAGGCCTCTGAGGAGAGACGCGCTGTTGTCTGACTTACATAATGTCAACAGTAGCAATTCTCGGGACAGCTGCAGTTTCTGAGTTCACTGAGGGCTGCTGTGGTCCATCTGAGAGTCCTTGTTCCAGGGACAATGGAAGGAGGGGCTCCCCAAAGTCTCAGTCACTCCCTACAGGTTTTTACATATTTGTGTTTGGCCACTTTGCAGTGCTGGGGCCTTGTACACACTCCATCCATCTCAGTGCCCCCAGATTGATTCTTTTCCCCATCCATCTTTCAGAAATACAGAGAGAGGGCTGGAAAATGGTTCACCCAGTAGACACTATATTTTACCATGCATGAGGACCCAGGTTTGAGCCTCTGGTCACCACATAGAAGCACTATGCAGGGGGAGGGGGGACTGCTACACGGGAGCTTCCCCTAGTGCCATGGAGCTCCCTTGGGGAGCTGGGGTCTGAACTTCAGCTGTGCACGTGGCGAGGCGCATGCCCCACTGTGTAACCCCCACATGACTCCTCTTTAACCCCTTCCAGGCCCTCAACACAGCTTCGGGGAACTTTGGCTGTCCAGCCCATGTCTTCTCCACACCTGCTTCCCCACAGGTCCAGCCATAGCCACGGCCACTGAGCTTCCCAGCTCGGAGGCACAGGCAGGCCTCAGCATCCGTCTCTCCTTCTTCCATGAGCTTCCTGTTTGCTTTACTTACACAGTGCAGGCCCGCCAGGCACAGGGTCACCCATAACAGCTATGGGCTGTAGACTCGATTCTGCAGCCTAGTTCTGTAGCAAGGGAATGTGAGAGGCAGGGCTACCCTCTGTGCCCTGCTCTGATTCTCTCCTTTTCTCCACAGCCTTACCTCTGAGCCTGACTTCCCGCTGCATGCTATTCTCCTCGATCCCCACCCCACTACAGCGGGCCTTGCTGCCCCTGCCCCTGAGCTCACAGTGGCCGGGTGACACGGGCATGCTCACAGTAGCTGGGTGACAGTGGCATGCTCACAGTAGCTGGGTGACACAGGCATGCTCACAGTAGCTGGGTGACATGGGCATGATCACAGTAGTTGGGTGACAGGGGCATGCTCACAGTAGCTGGGTGACACGGGCATGCTCACAGTAGCTGGGTGACACGGGCATGCTCACAGTAGCTGGGTGACAGGGGCATGCTCACAGTAGCTGGGTGACACGGGCATGCTCACAGTGGCTGGGTGACACGGGCATGCTCACAGTAGCTGGGTGACACGGGCATGCTCACAGTAGCTGGGTGACACGGGCATGCTCACAGTAGCTGGGTGACAGGGGCATGCTCACAGTAGCTGGGTGACACGGGCATGCTCACAGTAGCTGGGTGACACGGGCATGCTCACAGTAGCTGGGTGACAGGGGCATGCTCACAGTAGCTGGGTGACACGGGCATGCTCACAGTAGCTGGGTGACAGGGGCATGCTCACAGTAGCTGGGTGACACGGGCATGCTCACAGTGGCTGGGTGACACGGGCATGCTCACAGTAGTTGGGTGACACGGGCATGCTCACAGTGGCTGGGTGACACGGGCATGCTCACAGTGGCTGGGTGACACGGGCATGCTCACAGTAGCTGGGTGACAGGGGCATGCTCACAGTAGCTGGGTGACACGGGCATGCTCACAGTAGCTGGGTGACAAGGGCATGCTCACAGTAGCTGGGTGACACGGGCATGCTCACAGTAGCTGGGTGACACGGGCATGCTCACAGTAGCTGGGTGACACGGGCATGCTCACAGTAGCTGGGTGACACGGGCATGCTCACAGTAGCTGGGTGACACGGGCATGCTCACAGTAGTTGGGTGACACGGGCATGCTCACAGTAGCTGGGTGACAGGGGCATGCTCACAGTAGCTGGGTGACAGGGGCATGCTCACAGTAGCTGGGTGACACAGGCATGCTCACAGTAGGTAGGTGACACAGGCATGCTCACAGTAGTTGGGTGACAGGAGCAAGCTCACAGTAGCTGGGTGACACAGGCATGCTCACAGTAGGTAGGTGACACAGCCATGCTCACAGTAGGTAGGTGACACAGGCATGCTCAGACACTCTGAATCCGGACTGCTCAGGGCCAGGACATAGGTGACGACCTCCTTGAATTCCCTCCTACATGACACCCACCCGGTCAGCTTTCTGCTGCTCAGTGTCCTAGGCACATCCACCCCACAGCATTGGCTCAGCGAAGGTCCATTCTCGGCCAGTGAATTCACTGTAGTTATCGCCTCATGACCTCAGAGTGCTCATGGCCAGTCACACTACAGCCCTGGCTCCCAGCTGTCTCCTAGTTTGTCCTCTGTCTGCCTTCCTCTTCTTGACCATCACTTCTTTATTTTTATTTCTTTATTGGGAATTAATGTTTTACATTTGACAGTAAAAACAATAGTTTGTACATGCATAACATTTCCCAGTTTCCCATATAACAACACAACCCCCACTAGGTCCTCTGTCATCCTTCTTGGACCTGTATTGTCCCCCCAGCACCTCGGAGTCTTTTATCTTGGTGCAATACGCCAATTCTAGTTCAGGTTCTACTTGTGTTTTCTCTTCTGATCTTGTTTTTCAACTTCTGCCTGAGAGTGAGATCTGACTTATTTCACTTAACACGAATTTTCCAAGGTCCATCCAAGTTCAGCTGAAAAGGGGTTCACCATCACTTCTTGCTGGGAAGTAGGTCCACTGTCTGGGAAGTCCGGGCCTATTATTCCCATGAGGGTCTGAGCGGGTAGACCCCAGGCTCTCCTCACTCCAGGTCGAGACAATGGCAGGTCCCCCTGACCTCAAGAACTAATGGATGGACCCCTGGACTGGGGCACATTTCTGCACACACCCCATCTCCACCCTTAAAGTCCATGAATTACTTGCACATTGTGCTTGGCTGAACTTGAAAACTGCCGCAAACATTCTGTTGCTCAGCTGCTCCCTGCCCCCCTGCCCTGAAGTGCCTGTAATTTACCCCCAGAGAAAACTGCATTGTGAACTCATGATCAAGCCTTGTATTGTAACTTTCCAATTGTGATCAAATAGTTTGTAGGTCAAAATGCAACTATGTATTGTGTTTGGGTTAATGAGTACCTCAACCTTCCCCCTGGGCTATGGGTATATCTGCTTGCTTTCTCTCTTAATAAACAAGATGCCCCTTTGAGGCTCTCCTGGAGCCGACTGTCAGCTTGTCTCCTTGTACATGTCACCCTTCGACATGAAGAGCCACCCAGGACACCAAGGAGGCCGCTCTGACCTTTGCCGCCAGTGGCCGGGGAGATGGGGGACCCCTTGCCAGAGCCCGCAACTTCTGATCAGGCATCCTGCCATGCAGTTCACTGATCCCCGTCCCATCCTCACGGCTGATGTCCTGGTGTGTGAGGAAATTGTTGAGCATGGTGTGGGACCTCCTGCTGAAAAGATGGGGGACTGGATGACACAACCCTCCTATTAGTCTCTCTCTACCTGAGATTGAGCATGGAGGAAAACGACCACCAGGAAATGTCCCCTGTCAGTCTCCCTGCCTCACAAAGACTCTGCATGCAACCCATTTCCTTGTTCCCAGAAGAATTGGTTTGTTTACTCAGAGGTTAATAGAAGTTCATCTTCTTTGATCACATATGACCCATATATCATTGTTCTGCTCCATCTAACAGTAACTAGGAGCATTCTCCTTACTCCTCCACCCCCTCCTTTTAATCTTACATGATCTATATTCTCTCTGCCCTTAAGACCCCTCTCTGGGGAGCCAGAAGGTAGCGCAGCGAGTTAAGTGCACATGGCACAAAGCACAAGGACCGGCATTAGGATTCTGGTTCGAGCCCCCGGCTCCCCACCTGCAGGGGAGTCACTTCACAGGAGGTGAAGCAGGTCTGCAGGTGTCTGTCTTTCTCTCCTCCTCTCTTTCCTCCCCTCCTCTCTCCATTTCTCTCTGTCCTATCCAATAATGATGGCAACAATAACAATAACTACAACAATAAAACAACAAGGGCAACAAAAGGGAAAATAAAAATTTTTTTAAAGACCTCTCTCTGTTTGCTGGTTATTGATAACCCTATTTTCCTTGTTCCTTTGATCAATCAAACCCCTTGCTCAACATTTGCTAGGAATGCTCTGACCTTTTTCCCACCCCTTACCTCTCTTTGCCCTTTTTCTCCCAAACCATATATGGAATGGATAACTTACTTCCTCCCACAACCCCTTATAAGCCCTGCTTTGCTGTTCAATAAACGGATTGTCCATCAGACAAGTCCCTGGGCCATCTCTTGTTGAGGCACTAGCACCGGACACTGAGAGATTCCTGTATGGCTCCACTCCACCCCTGCTGCCTTGGGTGACATTCTTCTAGGCCCCTGCATCTGGTGCACAACAGAGCGGGTACGCCAGTAGTCTGCACCCGAGATGAGGCCTCCCCACAAGAAGTATGGCACTGGTGGAGCCCCTGGTTGGACCCGCACCGGAGCCACTTAGTAATGTAGCTACATGTCTCAGCTCTTACTCCTCCCCCAGACAGTGAGTCAGGAACCATGGACTCAAGGAAGGATCCTGGCATCTGCACACAGGATCAGTCCCATGGTGGCTCTGATGAAGGTGACTTCTAATCACTCTGAGAGAAATCACATCACTCAGCCTCTCCATGTTGCAGTGCATGTTCCATGTGGATCAACACAACTATTGCTACCAGACACCTAATTCTGATTAAGTATCATAGTTGTGTTGAGCCCTTCATCTGCAAAAAAGGTTGGAACTTCCTTAGCAACTGTTGCGAGGGTTTTAACTGGTAGGATTAATACTACCCAGCAGGCAGGGAAGGTCTTAAGGGTAGAAAGAAGATAGATCAAAGGAATGGAATGGGTGGGGATCTTTCAGGCAAAACAATGATTATGTAGATAAGCCATTGTATCAGGAATGCAGGGTGCTTTGTGAGCCCTGCTGAGCTCAACCACATCTTCACAATTTCCCGACACTTGTCCTCCTTCAATTTCTCTCTTTCCTGTCTAGTAAAAATTAGGGGGGGAGAGAGAAAAATAGTCCCTGGGACTGGTGGATTCATAGTGCTGGCACCAAGCCCTAGTGATAACGCTTGTGGCAGGAGAAGAAGGAGAAGGAGGAGGAGAAGGAGAAGGAGGAGAAGGAGGGAGAGGGGAGGGGGAGGGGAAGGGGGAGGGAAAGGGGGAAGGGGAAATCAAAGGAGAAGGGGAAGGAGGAGGAGGAAAGAAAGAAAGAAGAAAGGAAAGGGACTGAGCAGCGGTGTGTGTGCGTGTGCGTGTGCCTGTGCACGTGCATGTGCGTCTGTGTGTGGAGATACCTCAGCAGCAAAACTTCCTCCAGTGCAGGCCTGGACTGGGGTCAGACATGGCAGAAGGACATGCTCCTGGTGAGCGCTTTTGTCAGGCCCACTGTGCTTGATCTTTGCACGGGTCGAGTCTCATTTGCCAGGAAAAGGCTGGTCTCTTCTGCAGGCTCACGTAACTAGGTCAGGCTCACGACAGGCACTGTTTACGTTTCCAGGTCAACCCATTAGGTGTCTTGATTATACCCGAAAAAACCCTTAAGGCAGCACTGAAACTAGCATTTGGCGAATTTCACAGGAGCAGGTGTGTGTCCATGAGGACTAAGCACACCAGCAAGCCTTTAAAACTCAGTCACGGATTAACGCCTTCCTCCATGCCCCTAGGGTCACTCTGTCAGCCTCACACAAGTCTGGCATTTGTCCAGCTCCTGACAGGATGTTTACACCCGCTCTCTGCTCTCACGCACAAGCTGGGCTGAGTTTTCTTGAGGGCAGAAGTCAAGCCTTGGTCGTCTGAGAGCCTGTGGAGTGGCGAGGCCAGAGTAGCTCTCCAGACAAGGCTTGGCTTAGCTGCATACAGTGCGTGAGCGAGGCCTGTTGGCGGGGGTCAGGAAGAACTCCCTGGGGAGGCCCAAGACACAAACCCCAGTAGCAGCTGTCTTGCAGCCCAGAGGATCAAGGCCTGGTAATGGGGACTTCTGGCTTCCCACAGAGAACAGGTGTCGCCGAGATGGTGAGGTGACTCTGCCACTAGGTGTCGCTGCAGATTCAGTAAAGACGGAGCTGGGCCCTGAGAAACACCTGCTGGTGAGGGAGAAGGCTGGATGCTCCCCACCCACCTAGGTGTTCTCTGGCCTCACACTTCAAATCATCCTCTGCTCTTCAGCCCTCTCCAAGGGCACAGTTTAAGTCTTTAAAAAAACAGGATAAAATAAAAAAGACAACAGAACCAAAGTCACTCAGTTGAATAGAGAGTTTATGAGGCCGGGGCCAGAATCTGCTCTCAGTCCCCAAGTGTGTCCACATCCTCCCAGGGAGCCCCTGGAGACAGGGCTGGGGCTGACTCTCCATGCAGGGCACCCCAGAGCCAGGCTGAGGCCCAGGCCTGCTTCCTGGGCAGAGACACCCCCCCATGGGCCTCTCTGACGGGGAGGGGAGGGTATTTAGTCAAAGGGGCTCCAGCGGGTCCGTCTGTTCTAACCGACCTGCCGTCTCGTCCCTCATCTTCTCAAACTGCTTCCTCTTAGCTTTGAATTTTAGGGAGCACCCCTGTTTCTCAGCACTAGGATGGTAAAGGGTCTTCAATTAATCGCAGTCCTTTCCCTCAAGTCAAAGGAAGCTCCGAGCTGTAAGAGCAGTGGTCGGATGGATAATCCTTGTGAGGAACCCCTCGGCGGGCTTCTGTGAAGGTTTCTTCCCCCCACCTTCCCCCTCCACCTCCCTGGAAGAAGGCCAGTCTGTGCCCTGGGCTGGGGCAGATGGGCAGATGGGCAGAGGAGTGGACACCTTTCCCTTCACCTGGCAGGGGGCGCTCTCCGCACGCGCCCGCTCCCCACTGGGCCAACCAGCTGCCCGGCCCCTCCCTGTCTGGTCCAGAGAAGCCACCAGAAACCGGGTGAGACTGCAGGCCTGTTCTGGGGACAATTCCAAAGTCACCTCTCCCTGATCTGGGCACGGCCTTCCTGTCTGTCTTTACTGCAGTGCTGGGGGCTGAATGCTTCTTCATATGGGCTATTTCCCCCAGTGCTGGGGGCTGAATGCTTCTTCATATGGGCTATTTCCCCCAGCGCCTGGCTGCAGCCATTGCGTGTCTTGTTTCCTTTGCTTCCAGCTGGCTCCACTCATTTTTATTTTCCTCAGTGAGTATCAAACATGCATTTGTGTTTCCCAGATCGCCAGGTGGTATGTTTGTTACCTGGGTGGCCGGGAACTGAGCTGAGGAAACCGGCTCAGGATCCAGACTGCAGGGACTCTCCCACCAAGGGCAGAACGTACCATCAGCAACGTCACCGCCGCTGGGCCTGGCAAAGCCTGGACTGATTCCATTTCATAGTCACTTTCCTCTTTGTGAAGAGTTGACTCATTCGCCTGTTTTGTTCAGCCAGTCTTACTGCGGACCTTCTGGGCTCCAGGGACCAGAGTGAGGGAGGCAGACGGAGTTTCTGATCTTGGCGGGGCGGATGCTCTGGTAGGAGAGGTGTGCTGAGCAAGTCGCTGCAGGAATCGCGAGCCTGTCGGCACGAGGCCTATGGTGCAGGGGGAGCAGCTGGGAGAGGGGAGGCAGGGAGGCAGGTGACGTCCTCACCCCAGCCCCAGTCTTGCATGACTACCTTCTCTCTTCTTGACGCAAACTGACACCCCAGCAGTATCAAGGCAGCCGGTCCCCAGGTGAGGCTACAGAGGTGGAGTCTTGCTGGAGTGTCCTTCCTCCCCGCTTCACACTCCTGGGCTGAGTGCCGCAAGGCAGCACCAACTGCAGAATGAAATTCATTTGACAAATTTCTTCTGGGAACTGATGACTAACAAAGTCTGAAAACAAGAAGACTGGCGACGGAAGCTTCTTCTTCCTCCTCCTCATCCTTGGTGTTGTTGACTAACAGCCTACTGTGCATGGGGCTGGTGTTGGTGCTGAGGGTACAAAAAGGCATTAGAGTTGAGAGGAGAAATATACCAAAGGCTGGGCGGGTTCTCGGGGCCGAATGCCTTTGAGAGTTTGACATTTTTTGGTGAACGTCTAAAAACGACACCTTTATTAGTTACCATTAGGTCCGGCCTATGAGGTCAGACGTAAGATGGATTCACTGTGGCAGTACGTCGAGTAAGACAGGAAGCAGAAGCTTATCTGAGACTCTTTAGGCAGACACGTCTGGTGATGAAGACGCTCGGCTATGGGGAGAACTCCTGTCTGATTTCTGGCTGTACTAGCCTCCCACCCCCACATCACCACCGTTCAAAGTGGCAGCTGGGTGCTACAGTTGCAGGCGTTAAACCCAGCAGGAAGGAGGGGAGGACAGAGAAGAGGTGCCACAGGTAGGTAACCTGGAAGGAAGGTTAGCAGAATAGAAACATTCAAGGAGCTGGAGACAACTGCACTAAGAGAACCGAGAAAGAGGCGAGAGGCAGCTACCTGCTGGTAGCTCTCTCGTGAAACTCACTTCGTGAGACTGAAGTGACCAAATCATCTCTTGGGCTGTGTGGACATAATGGAGGGCACAGGGACTTAGAGGCGTGACAATATACTCCTGACATCTTACAATTTTGTAGACCATGATAAATCACTAACAGTAAGAATTATTACTACTTTTAATTCTTATTTATTTTTTTATTCCCTTTTGTTGCCCTTGTTGTAGTTATTGTTGTTGTTATTGTTGTCGTCGTTGTTGGAATGGACAGAGAGAAATGGAGAGAGGAGGGGAAGACAGAGAGGGGGAGAGAAAGACAGACACCTACAGACCTGCTTCACTGCCTGTGAAGAGACTTCTCTGCAGATGGGGAGCTGGGGGTTCGAACCAGGATCCTTACTTCAGTCCTTGTGCTTTGTACCACCTGCGCTTAACCTGCTGTGCTACCACCTGACTCCTTAATTTTTAAATTAGTGATTTAACAGAATTATCAGGTTTCGGGAGCATTTTCATAACCACGTTTGGTGCATGCAAGTCACCGTACTCCTCATAAAAGCTCTATGTTTGTGGGGGCTGCGAGCGGTAGCGCAGTGGGTTAAGTGCACATGGCACAAAGCACAAGGACCAGCTCAAGGAAGCTGGCTCATGCCCCCGGCTCCCCACCTGCAGGGGAGTCGCTTCACAGGTGGTGAAGCAGGTCTGCAGGTGTCTGTCTTTTTCTCCCTCTCTGTCTTCCCCTCCTCTCTAGATTTCTCTCTGTCCTATCCGACAATGACAACTGCAATGGCAACAATAATAACTAGGGCAGCAAAATGGGGAAAAATAGCCTCCAGAAGCAGTGGATTCGTAGTGCAGGCACTGAGCTCCAGCAATAACAATAGAGGGAAAAAAAGTTCTATGTTTGGAGAACTCCACAACACAGAAGCAAGGAATTACCCTGCGACCCAATGACCCCGCTCCTTGATATATACTCACAGCCCATGGAAGCAGAAATTCAAAGGGTTTTATGTACCTCTGTGTTTATAGCTGCTTTACTCATAAGAGCCTAAGTTGTGGAAACAGCCCAAATGCACAACAGATGACTGGGTACAGGCGTTGTGGGGTATATCCCCCGACAGAACACTACTCTGCAGTAAGAAACGATAGTTAGTATTATCTGGAACAAAATGGATGGAACCAGAAGCAAGTATGCTAAGAACTTTTTTCTAACAAACTGCACACACTTGTAAAGCTTCCCAAGAAGCACACTGTCGGTCAGAACCAGTCCTGTGGCCCTTCTAGCCACAGGGAGAGCAGGGTGTGCAGCTTTAACATGGAGAGGAGACACAGCGCCCAGCTGAAAAATGGAGATTCTGTCACTAGCTGCCTTTGCCATCCTGTCTGACTTAGGGTGTCAGCTTCTATTTTTGCCAGCAAGTATAAAACGTCCTGCCAATTCCTCCTTAATATGTCGCAAATCCATCCTCACTTCACGATTTCTCACCTTGCGTCAATGCAACAGTCTCTCTCCCTCTCCCTCTGTTGTCAGGGTGATCAGTCCCAAATGGAAATGTGATCATATTGTCCCTCTGCTTCAGCTGTCTTGGCGTCTTGACAGGAAACTCACACTCTGGGCGAGGCGACAAAGGCCTGGTATCAGCTTAGCCTGCGCCTTCTGTTCCGGGCCTCTCGGGGCAGCACCACATGACCCCACTAACCAGCTGATCCTAGGTGGCCCCTTGCTCCTCCTTCAATCCTGGTGACTGTGTGATCCCAACAGTCCTCTAAGGACTTAGCAGAGACATCTCTCAATTCGGTGTCTAAATTCTCTGGTGTCTCCTCCTCTTTGTGCACAAAGCCTGCTTGGTAGAAGAGCTGGATGCTGTTGCCTGGGTAACGGTGAGTGCCGGGTGGTGCTTGGATGACCAGCTGGATTCATAGTGGTGCCTCTAGCAATAGATTTCTGGTCAGCCCTGTTGGTCACTGTTGGGAAATTGTTAAGCCAGCTCCCCCCCCCCCCCGGCTCCACCCTGCATTCCTGATACTATGGCCTATCTATATAATCACTGTTTCGACCGAAAGATCCCCACCCATTCCATTCCTTTGATCTATCTTTCAAGATCTTCCCTGCCTCCAGGGTATCATTAATCCCACCAGTTAAAACCTCGCAACAGCTGCTAAGGAAGTTTCTACCTTCCCAGCGCCCTTTTGCCTTTCTCCACCCTTTTCCTAGTCATTTCCATTTTTTTAAATTTATTTTTTATTTAAGAAAGGATAAATGAACAAAACCATAGGGTAGGAGGGGTACAACTCCACACAATTCCCACCACCCAATCTCCATATCCCACCCCCTCCCCTGATAGCTTTCCCACTCTCTATCCCTCTGGGAGCATGGACCCAGGGTCATTGTGGGTTGCAGAAGGTGGAAGGTCTGGCTTCTTTAATTGCTTCCCTGCTGAACATGGACGTTGACTGGTCGGCCCATACTCCCAGTCTGCCTCTCTCTTTTCCTAGTAGGGTAGCCATTTCCATTTCTAGTAGGGTAGCCATTTCCATTTTTGACTTGTCACTTGCTGGTCTGGCCTTTAAAAGCGTTGCTCTCTAATCAATAAAGACATTGCATTACCACTCTGCCATGAGTTCGAGTCATCTCTCTCACATCACTGATTGAGTAGCAGCCCAGGCTGGCTCCAGTTGCGTTCTCTCCAACCCAGAGAGTACGCACCCAGGAAGAGGCACCTCCACACTTGCCCAGCAGGTCATTTCTCCTTCTCACACCTGTCCCTCCTCCTGGGTCTCATCTCTCCTCTGACCCTCTCTGTCCCCTTTCTCCATCTCTTACACTTTTCCTTCTAAAATAATGATGTTCCCCAGATCAGTTTTTGATCTTCTTTGGCTATGTCACATATTTCCCCCTAGATGTTTAGGCTCCTTTTATGGCTTCAGTGACGTCTTCCTAAGTATGTCTTCAGAATGGGTTTTCTTTCTCTTCTGTGTTTTGGACATGAATGTTCAACTACCAGACACGCGGGGCATGGAGGAGCAAACCCTAGAGGAAGTGCAGCCTCAGCCACACCCCTTCCCCGGGGGTCTAGACAGGCACCTACTGTGCTTGCTGGCTTGCCCCTTGGTGCAGGCTGCATGTTCAGATGAGAGAGAGCCAACAGTCAAGGTTTACTCCCAAGGCATATCCAGCAGCGAGGCCTCATGGCTTCTATCAGGGCTTCTCTTGGAGACAAAAGCCCTCTTTCCCACTTTTACCCATATGAAATGGGACAGCCTGGGGCACAAGACCAGTCAGTCTGGCAAAGACACCAAGAGATCCCAGAGCTCTTCCTGGGCTCAGGGCTCAGCACAGGCCAGGCCAGAGGCTCTGCCAAGTGAGGGTGGGTTTCTGTAGTGCTGTGACCTTCCCAGATGAGAGAAGGCAGGGCAAGCCCACACTCCCTCTATCTTGAACCTGTGATTTCAGCGCTCATCTGTAAATGCTACTCAAACGTCTGTCCTGCTCATCACCTGTGTCTGCATTCTCAGAGCTGACCAGATGCCTCCCCAGCCTGCACGGGCCTCCCTCCCTCCCTCCCTCTGCCATCTACACCTTGATCACCAGGTGCTACCTCTTCTTTCTCCTTGAACACACCGGGCTCTTTCTAGCTCTAGATGTTTATGCTTGTAATTCTCCTTGTAGGGAAAGCTGCCCCTGCAACGCTGCTCAGCCTTGGGTCTCAGCTCGCGACTCGGATCCTGAGCGCACCCTTTCCTTCCGTCCCGGTCAGGAGAGGCTGCCGCTCATTCTCCGCAGACACGCCCCACCCCGCCAACTCTCCCACTTAGGTTCTTGCTGAGACTCACCACAACCTGTTTGTTTGCTGGTTACAGTTTTTATTATTATTATTTATTTTCCCTTTTGTTGCCCTTGTTGTTGTAGTTATTATTGTTGTTGTTGGATAGGACAGAGAGAAATGGAGAGAGGAGGGGAAGACAGAGAGGGGGAGAGAAAGACAGACACCTGCAGGCCTGCTTCACCGCTTGTGAAGCGACTCCCCTGCAGGTGGGGAGCTGGGGGCTCGAACCAGGATCCCTACACTTCTCGCCACGTGCGCTTAGCCTGCTGCGCTACTGCCCGACTCCCATGCTGGTTACTGTTGTGAGCACGTAAAGTCCTTGCACAAAGAGGGCACCTGCCAATCACTCCCAGAGTCGCTGGAGAAAGGGGTGGCAGGTGCTATGCAGCCGTGTGCTGACTGGACTGACAGGCAAGGGGACAAGTCCCCCAGACTCCATCCAACACCCCATGCACATTGCTGTTTGGGTCGCAGAGTTGGGTAGATGGAGTGTGTTAAGAAGCCAGCGTATTCCGCGAAAGCAAAGTCATAGATCCGGGTGTTCCCTTCAACTCCTGCAGCCCCTCCCCACCCCCTGCACACCAAAAGCTCTGGGTCTGAAAGGACTCTACCAGGCAGGAGTCAGCTCCACCTGCAAGCTTGAAGCCATGGCTTGGTGCTCGCGTGGCCTCTTGAGGTGTAAGTTAAAAATCTCTGAGCCTTGTTTTTATCAGACTCCCACACCCACTGGGGGTGTGGGTGCTGAACAGAAATTTCTTTTTATTTTTAATTTTTTATTATCTTTATTTATTGATCGGATAGAGACAGTCAGAAATCGAGAGGAAAGGGAGGGATAGAGAGATAGAGAGGGTGAGAGGCAGAGAGACACCTGCAGGACTGCTTCACCACTTGTGAAGCTTTTCCCCCTGCAGGTGGGGACTGGGGGCTCGAACCCAGGTCCATGCACATTGTAGCATGTGTGCTCAACCAGGTGCACCACCACCTGACCCCTGAATAGACATTTCTACGATGCTGCTAGAAAGCCCAGGTTTGAACAGCAGATTCTCCTGCGGAGAGGTCTCTCTCCCCCTCCGGACCATTTTACTGGGGGGAAATAATGGCTCACAGTACTGTCATGTACTGTCACATGAGTACCACTTCTCATCTCCCTGTGACAGGTGTCCGCACCCCACTTCCACTCCCACTCCCAACACTAGTCTCTCTTCATCACTGGGCCCTGGATAAGATACCCACTTCTCTCCCTGTCCCCGTCTACCTGGTGTCCAGGGTCCTTTGCTTTGCCACACAACACCTCACCCAGTCCATGCTTCACCCTGTGTTTCTTGCCTTACTTCTTCTTCTTTTGCCTCCAGGGTTATCGCGGGGGCTCCGTGCCTACACTACGAATCCACTGCTCCTGGAGGCCATTTTCCCCATTTTTTGTTGCCCTTGTTGTTATTATTATTGTTGCCATTGCTACTGTTATTGGATAGGACAGAGAGAAATGGAGAGAAGAGAGGATGACAGAGAAGTAGAGAGAAAGACAGACACCTGCAGACCTGCTTCACTGCCTGTGAAGCGACTCCCCTGCAGGTGGGGAGCTGAGGGCTCGAACCGGGATTCTTATGCTGCTCCTTGTGCTTTGCGCCAAGTGCAATACGCCCGCTGTACTACCACCCGACACCCCCTTGCCTTGCTTCTCAAGTAACTCCTGTGAGAACATCAAAGATCAGAAAGGACCGAAACAGGTGCTGACGAGGATGCAGGGGAAGGAGCCTTCTACACTGTCGGTGAGAGTGTGGACTGGTTCAGCCCCCGTGGGACACAGTCCAGAGGTTCCTCAGAGCGCTTACAAGTGAATCTGCCCTGTGCTCCAGGACTCGCCCCCACCTTACCCCACAAACGATCTCTCCAAAGAACACACGTGTGACTCCCTTCCAGAGAAACCTGCCCACACCTATGGGCAGAGCAGCATGGTGCTTAAGAGGCTTTTTCTCTTTTTCTGACTTTTAGAAGCACTCTCTTTATGGTCCCAGAAGTCCTGTGAGGCTTGCAGGAAAGAAGAGCTGGCTGCCCTGTGGTGCTGAGAGAAACAGCCCCTTCCCATGGTCAGAAAGATCTGTGCTGCTGAATTTTAAGGCTCTGGAAAGAATGTGACTCTTTCTTTAAAAAAAAAAAACCTTTTAGGGGCTGAGTGGTTCACCTGGTAGAGCACACATATCACCAGGCACAAGGAACCAGGTTCAAATCCTTGTTCCTCACTTGCATGGGGACATTTCACAAGTGGGAGAGAAGTACTAAAGGTATCTCTCTTCTTCAATTCTCTCCATCTCTCTTTGTCTCTCACCCTCTCTGAACGCCCCCCCCCCCATCCCTACCAGAAATGGTGGCGTCATGGAGGCGTGAGCCCCAGGAATAACCCTGATGGCAAAACAAATGAGCAAGCAAGCAAACATATTTGGAGCAACTCGAATGCCCTGAATGAATAAATGACTTGTGGGTGGTTTGCATGTAAATGGAATATTGTTCACCCTTGAGAGATGAAACTCTGATCAACTCTGAAGATATGTGCTAAGTAAGACAAGGCAGGGGAGAACAGGTGTGCCACTGTGCTCAGGTGAGGGCCTCACAGTAATCAGTCACAGGGACAGGAAGCAGAACAGTGCTGTGGGGCTGGGCCCAGGGAGTGCAGGCCAGTGCTGCCCACTGGCCCAGTGTTCCCTGGGGAGGATGGCAGTGGGAGGTCAGCTCTGGATGTGGAGGTGGAGGTGGTGCTGGATGAACTTAAGGCCTTTGAGGTTGGGTACTTTAAGATGGTTAAGATGGCGAATCTTGGTGATGTATATTTTATCACAATAAAAAAATACCGGAATCGGGGGGTCGAGCAGTAGCACAGCGGGTTAAACGCACATGGCGCAAAGCACAAGGACAGGCATAAGGATCCCGGTTCGAGCCCCTGGCTCCCCACCTGCAGGGGAGTCGCTTCACAGGCGGTGAAGCAGGTCTGCAGGTGTCTATCTTTCTCTCCCCCTGTCTTCCCCTGCTCTCTCCATTTCTCTCTGTCCTGTCCAACAACGAACGGCATCATCAACAACAATCATGACCACAACAAGGCTACAACAACAAGGGCAACAAAAGGGGGGGGATGGCCTCCAAGAGCAGTGGATTCATGGTGCAGGCACTGAGCCTCAGTAATAACCCTGGAGACAAAAAAAAAGAGACAAAAATAAAATAAAATAAAATAAAATAAAAATACCGGAATCTTTTCACATGCATTTCTCACTTGTCTACCAGTTACTTTATTGGATTTCAGGACTTGTATTTGAATTATGTGGTCACTTCAGAAAGCTATTTGGCTCAGCGAGACCTCAGGGAGAAGCATGTATCCAGGAGCGTGTGTACGCATGTGTGGAGCTCAGGCCAGCGCGTGAGTGAGAAGGACAGGCAGGGCTGGGGATGCTCTGGCCGTACCGCTCCTGCTTTGCATGAGTGAGACCCCCAGCCTCCAACCCCATGAGCGAAGTACGTCAGATCTCTGTGCCTGGCGGAGCAGAGCTGGGTGCTCTCTCACAGAAAAGCACGTTCAACATTAGAACTTGCTCAGATGCCGGATGCCCTCACGGTTTCTTCCACAGGGAGACTTTTGGAGAAAACTGCCATGGTCCTTTCGTCAATAAAATCTCAAAGCCTGTGGTACAGACGAACCAAACTTTGCTCAGTTTAAAGGTAAGATGTTGGGCAAAAGCAGGTGCATTGAGCAGCATTATGGAAGTGAGATCCGTTCCCTCGAGACTGATGAGCTCACAGTGTGTCAGCCGGGGGGCACAAATCATGAAGAAACACAGCCCCGCATATTCCCACAAGTAGCACAGGCGAAGGCGTTTGCAGGCCCAGTCTGAAGTCTGCAGAGCCTGTTAGGAGATCAGCAAGGGCTTCCTGGCTGTGACACAGCATTAAGCCAAGCGCGCGGCTGTGGGACGGCAGAGTGCTGGACCACGTAGCTAGTCCCATCCCAGCTAGCAATGCTCCAGTGGGTCTGAGGGCAGCCCTGGGGGAGGTGGCCCTAGGCAGCCGTGGCTCTCACAGCCTCACCTAGAGGTTAATCAGTTCCTGACTCTGCTGCAATAAGTGAATTTCCACGAAGTAGGTTTCTCTATTTATAAATTGATTATTTTTGTAATTAGAGCATAGAAAACCTGTTTATGACCTTCTAAATACAGTTTTTAACATTATTAGAGTCCTCTGGACATACAATAACACGCCTCTAGCTTTTCTTCCTTGTTGAGACAGTAGCTGTTGCACGGATGTTCTTTTCCTCTTTATGGATGGAACAACTGGTAGACTCTTTCCAGTCATAATGGAGGGCAACCTCCAGTATTTTCTCGCCATCTTTGATCATCTCCAAGAGCTTCACCTTCTCCTGGATGTCACACATCTTCCTCCAGCACTTGGTTTCATTGTCAGAAGGCTTAGGAGAAGCAGCATGTTTAGGAGCCATCTTGGGGTTTAGATAAAATGTTCTCAGAAATCGCAAACACTTCCAAGAGCAAGGATGCTCCTGATGCCTAGTGCTGTAGAAGCCATCTGAGAGAAACCTGATCAGACTGGCTGGGTTTCACCAACCCTGATTTCATGCGCGTGCGCGCACGCGCGCGCACACACACACACACACACACACACACACACACACACACACACACACACACACACACACACACACGGAGCAGTTGAGCAGTTGCACCTGGCAGTACAGGATTTGCGGGGGTGCTGGAATACATAGGCTTAAGGTACATACAGACAGGAATTTTCATTTTAATTGTAACACAGGGGTGTATAATTGACTCAGACAACTGAATGCATGCTGTATCATTTTCACTGTCTTGGTCAAGTTTTTAATGAATATATCTGAAAAATCCACAACAGAGTGAAACCAAGAAAGTTGAAGTGTGACGTGGTGAGGGACGACTACAACACGCATCTGACAAGAAAATTATATTGAAAATTTATGCACAGCGGGTGGTGCAAAACGCAAGGACCAGTGTAAGTATCCCAGTTGGAGCCCACAGCTCCCCACCTGCAGGGAAGTCACATCACAAGCAGTGAAGCAGGTCTCTGCAGGTGTCTATCTTTCTCTCCCCCTCTCCTTCTTCCCCTCCTCTCTCCATTTCTCTCTCTGTCCTATCCAACAACAACAATAATAACTACAACAATAAAAAACAAGGGCAACAAAAGGGAATAAATAAATAAATTTTTTTAAAAAGAAAATTTATAAAGAAAAACAACTCAACAACAAAACAATAAACTGCCCAGTTTGCAAATAGGCAAAATATAGACATTCAGATGGTCTGCAAACGTGAAAATTTTGCTTCATATCACTTAATATTAAAGAAATGCAAATGTAGACCACAGTGAGATACCACCTCACACCTGTGGAAATGGCCCATATCAGCAAAATAAGAAAGGACAAAAATGCTGGTGAAGGTGTGGAGAACAAAAGAACTCCACTACACTGTGGGTGGGAATGCAGACTGGTACAAGCCCCGTGAAAACCCCTTTGGAGTCTTTACACAAATGACAATGAAAATGCCTCATGATCCAGCAATACCATTCCTAGGCACATATCCAAATGACATTGAAACAGGAACTCAAAAGGGCCAATGCACCCCTATGCTCCTGGCTGCACACTGTACAGTAGCCAGTATCTGGAAGCAGCTTAAATGCCCCATGGCAGATGACTGCTAAAGCTGTAATGGGACATAGATTCAACACAGCACTGTTTTGTAATAAAAGACGATGAGGGTCTTATCACTTCGAATAAAATGGATGGAACTGGGTTACGCTACGTGAAATAAGAGGTGAGGTGAAGGTCAACTACTGGATGGTTTCAGTCACTTGTGGAATACAGATGAGTTAAATAAATTTGCAAAATAAAGATTAAATAAATAAAAGCCACCAAACTGTCTTTTGCACTTTGTGGGAACTCTGGTGTTTGCAGGGATGGGACAGTTGGGGTGTGAGGGTGGGGACATAAAGCTCTGGCGGACAATATAGTGAATCATCTGCATCATGTGCAGGTGTGAACTTTCACTCCTGAAATCTTACAGTTGTGTAAAACACTGTTAAATTCTAATAAATAGACAAGTAATGTTTGTTCTTTTTCTTTCATGATGTGCCAATTTAGGATATAAGGAGAGGAGAGGCTAAAATTAAGACTTGGGTTGTTTGGGGTAACATATAAAAATCATTACTTTAAGAACCCTCCTGCACTGCTGGTGGGAATGTCAACTGGTCCAACTTCTGTGGAGAGCAGTCTGGAGAACTCTCAGAAGGCTAGAAATGGACCTACCCTATGATCCTGAAATTCCTCTCCTAGGGATATATCCTAAGGAACCCAACACACTCATCCAAAAAGATCTGTGTATAACTATATTCACAGCAGCACAATTTGCAATAGCCAAAACCTGGAAGCAACCCACGTGTCCAACAACAGATGAGCAAGTTGTGGTCTATATACACAATGGAATACTACTCAGCTATTAAAAATGTGATTTCACCTTCATCACCCCATCTTGGGTGGAGCTTGAAGGAATCATGTATTATGCTAGATAAGTCAGAAACAGAAGGATGAATATGGGATGATCTCACTCATAGACAGAAGCTAAAAAATAAGACCAGAAGGGAAAATACTAAGCAGAACTTGGACTGTAGTTGATGTATTGCAGTACCTAGGCCCAATTAAGTAAAGAAAAAAGGGGGGATACACCCCCCCAATATTCAGTTGGCTATGGCACCAACTACATTAAACCTCTTTTAATACCTATAAAAATTTGAACCAGATGCCCTGCTAACCACGGGAAACAGATTTGTTTGTGTTTCTTTCACAGGAATCCCCGGAAATCCATTTGGACCCCTGTCCTCTGACATCGCCCACAAGATGATATGACTACAGCGCATCCCCTGAAACCCATGATGTGACATGACATGATCTGAAGAACCTGATTCACAGACTCCAAGGACAGAACTTTCTTACTGCCTTTCTCTCACCCATTGCTGTCTGCCCTTCATGCTTCTGCTTTGTCTGTCACGTTTTGGGGGTTCCAGCTCACTCTCTACAGAAAAGCAGGATTCCGGTGGCTGACCTTCCCCATTGAGACAGACGTGCAGCATTTCATCCCCTGGTCATCGACATTGGACTGACGCTTCTATCAGACTTGCTGGTACACCTCTTGGACACTTTATACCACTTTACAACAGCTTCCCTTTATGCTGCTGGGTTTCTCAAAGACTGACCACAGCAGTCCATGGACATTACAGGTTGCAGTCTTGGGACTCTATAGGCCACGCCCCCTCACCTGCAGGCCCTGTCCCCAAAGACAGGAAACCCCCCTCATTACTAGGCCCTGCCTCCAGAGGCAGGAGATGTCCCCAGAGGCAGGAAACATCCCTTTGCCCACTAGGCCTCCCCTTGGCATCACACTGGCTCTTGCTGCTCTCCTACTTTTCCCTTCCTCTCTTGTTCCAGTTCTTTTGAAAATGCCTGCATGATATCATTCAGGTTTATGCCCAAAAGGTTTCTGCTCACCCCTACACTACTATTCCTCTGTCAGAGAAGGAGTCTTTTACAGACATTGACCTATTTAAATGTGACGATTAGATAGAAAGATAGGGAAAGATGTAGAAAAATTGTGAGGAGATGGTGGAGCCTGGCAGAGCTTAACCTATGAGATGAATCCCTCCAGGTAAATCTCTCTCTCTACAGAGGGGTTGAGCAAAAGGGGGGACACATAGATCTCACAAGGTTGGTGGCTATGTAAGTTTTCCCTCCCCCACAAAAACATTCTACATCTTCCCACTGGATCCTGGCATTCCTAAAAAAACATTAAGCCTGATCCACTCTTAATTTCCTATACTATGGCCATTAGATAAAAGGAAAGGGGGAGGTGTTGGGAAATTGTGCAGATGTGGTCAAACATTGGCAGGGCCCACAAACCACTGTATTTCTATGCAAGTATTATTTACAGATATCCACCACATTATCCCCTCAGGGTATTGCTAATTCAGTTAAAACCATTGCAACAGTTGCTAAGGATGTTTCCACCTTCCCAACATGCCTTTTGCCTCTCTCCACCCCCATTCCTAGCCAATCTTGTTCTGACTTGCCACTTCGGAAGCCTCCCATAAAAGCCTCTCCTATTGCCATTTTCGCTCTCTTTGCTCTTTTTCTCTTCCATGACCCGACCTGGAGAAGGGCTGTTGGGCATAGTGGGAGGTGGCCATTTTGCTAGCTTCTCATGGCATGAACTGCTGTGCTCACATCCAATTCTGGGGTGTGTACATGAATAAAGATTTACGTTCCCGCTCCGCCACAAATTCCTGGACTCTTCTCTCTTCCCCGCAATGCAACCCAACAATACCAAAGTAAAAGACTCTGGGGTGGGGAGTAATTCAGGAACAGGATGGCAGAGGAGGGTTGAACTGTCATGTGGAAAACTGGGAAATGTTATGCATGTACAAACTATTGTATTTTACTGTTGACCATAAACCATTAATCCCTTATAAAGAAAAAAACCACTGCTTTAAATAGAGAATCTTTGTAGTGAGGACTGCCTATTTCCTGGGTGGCCTGTTGATTTTAAGGACACTAAAACTAAATCCTACCAAGAGACAGAGAGCTGGCTATGACTTTGTGGTGTCTATGTTACTTTCAGGGCATGGGAATCCTTACACTCGGAGGGGGAGACTTGGCTGTATTACACAGCAGGAGAAAGGGACTCGGGATTTGGAGCTGAACACACCTCGATTCTCACCCAGCTCTTCTGCTTCCTAACTCAACAGTGTACTCGGTCTTTTCTGGACCTTGCTTTTCTTATCTGTAAGACAGGGATAATATTCACACTTCAAATGGTTTATGATTACAATTAAATGACTAGCATGGCCAGTCCCTTAATGCAGCATCTAGTACATATTAAGTATTCACCCATTATTGATTTTTATTATTGGGTTCATGAATAATTCTATTCCTTCAGTTGATACTCATCTCAGATAATTAAGACTGCTGATTAGCTTCAAGGTTGCTAAGCAACAGTGACTTCAGACTTCTTTAAGTATCAGACTTTAGGAGGAACAGGGATGTGTCTTTCGACTACATTTGCATATTCTGTAACAAAGCAGTAAGAAGCACCTGCTTATTGTCCTTATGTTCACCACGTTCAGGTGTACTTTGTGAGTGAGGATGATGTCGACTTACTCTGCTCACTTGCTTCTTTCTCCCCCCCTTTCCCTTGACCTCTCCCCACCCCCTTTCCTCCCTCCCATCAAAGCACTAATCAGCTGTGGTAACATGGTGGGCCTAGTGACTCAATTTAGGTCTTTTGTTGCCTCAGGCATGAAAGTCTTTTTGCATAACCACTGTGCCATCTCCCTTGTTTCATTTAATCTACATATTTAGCCTTGGTTTTATGTCCCTACAAGATCTTAAAGGGGTCATTGTGTTGGGAGCATTTTGTTTATACAGGCCATAAACAAAAGGAATTTGGGCTGTGTATGTAGTGAGCTGCTGTCATGATCCGACATCCTGGGACGGATGCTCAGGAAGGCTGTGGGCAAGGAGAGATGATGTAATCAAGTGTCTGGCAGAGCTTGGCCTTTTCTCTTATCACCTTTCACCTTTCGCTTCTTACCTTTCCCCTTTCACCTTTTTCTGCTCCCCTTTCACCTTTTTCTGCTCCCCTTTCTGCTGTGGCTGTTTCTGTCTTCTCCTGGGACCCGCACGCATGTAGCCCAACATTGCTGAACCACGCTTAAGACTCATGGCTCCTGCGTTTCTGCTTCAGACTGTTTTCCCCCCGCGGTTTCTATTCATACACCTGCCACTTTTACAAACTGCCTCAAAGCACCCAGTAGTTTTTATGCTTTGCTACATCGTTTTTCACCATCTCTGTGCACAGGACTCACTACACCTGTCACCAAAGTTCCAGGGCCATCTCACCAAAAAGACCCTGCTCCTTGCCCCTGCCAGCCTGTGCCCCTAGTCCCTTCCAACCAACTGTAACTGTCACTGAGTCTGAGTCATTCTCAGTGCCTTCATTTGCTTTACTTGTTTATATTCCACACACGAGCAAAATTAAGTGACAGACATTATTCAGATCTAGCACTCTTTACAGGTATCATCTCATTCTCTCGACAAACTTTGAGTAGACATCATCACTGTATTAGTTTGGGTTAACCTCAGCTTTACCAAATCTCCAGCCCCCTCACCCCCATGTTTTAACATAACAAAGAGCTGAGTTCTCACCTGCGGAGCCCATTCTGAGTGGTCCTGCAAGCAGACTTCCATATGATGTGGGCACCCAGACTCCTGCCTATGCCTCTGGCATCTTCTCAGACTTCCTAGTTCTCTTCTTTGTCTCTGTAGGATGAGAAAATATTGGCGGGCAGTTAGACCCACTTACCCACTTTAAACAGAGACCGTCACTTCCACTCACCAGCTACTGAAGAGAGCAAGTCACCTGTGGCCACAGAAGGGCTGGGACATGCAGGTAGCAGAAGCCCCCACTATGGCCGCATGTGGGGATGGACAGCTGCTTTTGCCACAAGAACTGTCCTTGTTCACAACTAGAGAAAGAGAGGCTGGGAAGAGCACCTACTAGTCCACAGACACTAAAAACTGAACCAAGCTCACCTACCTGGCACAGTCAAAATAAATGTGCTCACCTCCGGGATGAGACTCTTTTCTAAGACACCACTTCTCTTTCTCTGTGTCCCAGAAATTAAGCTGGCCAATATGAATGTGCAGGATCCGAGAACTCCATCCTTTCATCACTTTGTGGACACTCATGCACACTCTCGAAATAGAGAATGAAGAGGAAAAAAAAAAAGGAAAGAAAGAAAGAAAGGGAGAAAAAGAACGGAGGTCTGGGAGGAAAGCAGCCTAAGCCTGCTGACAGAGGAGATCTGGATTCCTGTGACCCTCAGACCCTCCTACCCATAGTCCAAGCCATTGCACCTAGGGAGCCCCTGCAGCACAGACGCTTGTGGGAAGTGACACAGAAGCACACTTTCTGCTCACTCAGGAGATTTCCAGGAAGGCTGATACTTACTTCCACTTCTCAGTGCCTAGACACAGGGTCACATCTGCAAGTGTGTTCAACCAGGTGAGCCAGTGGCTGGACCCTGAAGCCATTCATTGTCATGGCCCCTTCCAAATGTTTGCTTGCGATTATATTCCCGATTGTGTGTCTATTTGGAGTCACCTTCAGGAGCTGCCGACTGAGCTATAGCCATGTGCACGTCACTGCCAGGGGTGCAGAAGGGTGGCCAACAGCAGGCTGGCACAGCCCCACAGGTTCTGATGTGGCCCCCACCCCACCCCACCCCACCCTAAGCAGGGCATCCTGCTGCTCCTGTGCTAGGCTCTCACTGGAATGCCTGCCTGAGGCTCATGAAGGGGATCTGGGAGGGCACAGTGCTGTCGTCCTGTGGCACGGAGGGGAGAGAGAAGAGATCCAGAGCGGAGAGGGAACACAATTCTTTATTCGCACAGGCACCTCAGAGTTGGGCGAGAGCGCAGTTGTTTGGGCCACGTGGAGCTAGCCAAAATTGCCGCCTCGCACAGCAACGTTCCCTGCATCTAATCACCGAAGTGAAAAGCGGGCAAGAGAATGAGGGATGGAGGAAGAAGGGATTTATAGGGCAAAACCCGGGAGTGACGAGCCAGACAGGATTGGTTGGGAAAGGCACTCCGAGACTGTCCCAACTCTCATGGAACTGGCAATAGCCTGAGGGGACAACATGGCAGATGTGACTGCATCTGCACAATTTCCCAGTACAGTGCAGTGCAGTGCAGTGCAGTACAGTGCAGTACAGTGCAGTACAGTGCAGGAGGGGCGACATTAGAGCCACAGGTCTGGGGCGTTTCCTGCACAACTGTGCTTAGGAAGCATGCACAGGAAGTCTGCTCATTCAGTCGTGTCCCACTTCTCTCCTCAAAGGTAAAACTAGCAATTTCCTAACAATGCAAGTGAGAGGAGAGCTGACAGCAGAAGTTCAGCAGGATCAATAGATCCTTCAACAGAGGTTGAAGAAGGCTTCTTGGCTGTCACAGATCAAGAGAAAGCAGATGGGGACCCACTACTGTGGGGACCCGGCAAGACAGGGGGGGCCTGCGGGGGAGGGGGCAGCACGCGACTTTTCCAAACACCTGAGGGACACCTGGAAAATCCTGTCGCACCTCACAGGTCAGTGATATCAAACAGATTCTCTGCTAAAAACAAAACAAAACAACAACCTGTTAGGGGTGGAGTGGGAGTGGCCATCAGACTGTCCACGCGCACTGGCAGACTGACACTCACCGCAGTGCCCAGCACTGCAGAGCATCCTTGGAAGGGAAGGGCGGGCTCTTCGGGGCCAGTAATCAGGGCTTTTGTTGGTGTGTTGCCTTCTTCCTGACTGGTAGAGCCTACTGTGTGGAGAACGTAGCCCCAGAAAGAACTCTGCAGACTGATATTAAGTTACACTACTTTCTTCTTCACCTACGGCAGGACTCTCAAAGCACAAAAGTACCTGGAGGTTTCCAGACTACTAAAGGAGTCGGCAAGATCAAAGCTATTTTGAAATGACAGACACAATGAATGGTCCGGGCTACCTGTGGATCTATGTCTCTGTTGCACACACCCATCTCCAACAAGTGTACAGATCCAACAGAATCTAAGTAAACGGTCGTGTCAAGAATCACGTGTCTTTTCTTCTCTGCCATCATTTGCACTGACACTGTAGAGCAAGGGCCAGAAAACGTTCCTGGTGACTTAGCATGAGCTGCGGTATCACACTGGTCACTGTATTCTTGTCCACTGTGCAAAGTTCTTTTAAAAAACATTTTACTTAAAAATGTCCTTGAGGGGGCTGGGCAGTAGCACAGTGGGTTAAGCGCACGTGGTGCAAAGCGCAAGGACCAGTGGAAGGATCCAGTTTGAGCCCCCGGCTCCCCACCTGCAGGGGAGTCACTTCACAGGTGGTGAAACAGGTCTGCAGGTGTCTTTCTCTCCCCCTCTCTTTCTTCCTTTCCTTTCTCCATCTCTCTCTCCTATCCAACAACAACATCATCATATGGCAAAAATAACAATAAGGACAACAACAAGGGCAACAAAATGGGAAAAAATGGCCTCCAGGAGCAGTGGATTCGGGGTGCAGGCACGAAGCCCCAGCAATAACCCTGGAGGGGAAGAAAATGTCCTTGAATCAGGCCACATTACTGATTTGATCACATCTCCACCGTCCCCTTGGGAAATACACTAGGTGCAACCATAGTGCTTAGCAGATGTCCTCCCGAAAAGCACATGAGCAGTTGAGTTACACGTTCATTCAGTTGCTTTATGTTACAGAACATGACATTCGCTTAGAACTGATACACAAACCATGGCTACTCAGACTTGGGAACTGGAGAATCCCCCCTCCCCCTGCCTACCAGGGTTCTCTCTGGTGCTTGGTGTCTCCTGACAGTCATCCCCACCCCCTTTTTTATCTGATAGGACAAAGAGAAATCGAGAGGGGAAGAGAGACAGAGGGGAGAAAAAGAGACACCTGCAATACTGCCTCACCTCTCAGGAAGCTTCCCTCCTAGAGATGGAGGGCAGGGGCTTGAACCCACATCCTTGTAAGGGTGAAATTCGAGTTGTTCTAGTGAAAGGAGTTAGATCAGTTAAAACCACCACCAATGATCAGACTCAAGTTTTCAGGGGAAAGTGACATTGGTGAGGATGCTGAAGAGTGTGCTGTTTTATGCTACAAACTGAGACAAGCCGGTGTCTGAAAAAACTATGTGATTTAGCGAACTAACAGTTTCGGTGGACTGGGAATCTGAAGGGGTTCTTCTTCGCCCTCCCTGATCATCTCCTAACCCTCCCCTTCTCCAACCAACCAATCCGTCTCCATCCGACCTCAGAACGTGACCTTATTTGGAAGTAAGTTTCCTGCAGATATAATCCGTTAACTTCCAATGAGTTCATACTGAGCTAGGGTGGGCTCAAATCCCATAGCTGATGTCACTGTGAGACAGAGGAAAGAGAGACAGAGACAGAGACAGACATGGGAAGACAGAGGCCAAGGGCAGAGTGGTTCAGCTGTAGGGTAGGGCAAGGGCTTCTGCAGCCCCTAGTGCACAGGGTAAGGGACATGCTTCCCAGAGACCCCACAGGCAGTGTGACGCTGCTGACAGCTTAGGCTCAGACCTCAAGCCCCCAGAACTATGAGGACATAGGTTTCTGCTGCCCCAAGCCACCCGCTTGATTATGATGGATCTAGGAAATGAACATGAGGTTCCTGACAGTCGGGAAGACAAGCTTCCTGAGATTCTGAATTCTAGAACAAGAAGGGGTAAAAGCATTTCTTGCCCTTGAGCCCAAGCTGTGATTTCAGAGAGTAAGCAGCTGTTTCCTGCGCCTGTCCTGGGAGGAACACACAGTGGCTGCCCGGGAAACTTCCGGCCAGGATTCAGTGTGGTTTCCGTGCACTGGGCTGCAAGCAGGCGTCTGCCCACTAGCCCTTCGGCCTGACACCTGTTCCGTAGGGATGGGCGTGGTGGTGGACGGCCCGAGTGGATGGATGCCGTCGCTCTATATTCTGTCTTATTCTGACTGGGTTACTTATGGTGAGGGGAGTTTTCTGGATTCAAAGGAGAGGTTTTTTTTTTGTTTTGTTTTAATGTTCTGGATAGAGACAGAGAGAAAATTACAGGGAAGGAAGAGACACAGCAGCACCTTCCCCCTGCAGATGGGGGGGCAGTGGTGTGGACTCAGTCCTTGTGCACTGCAAGGTGTGACTTTACCAGACGCACCACCACCATCTAGCTTCTTCTACACCCTGTCCCCACCCCCCAAAAAGGAGAGGTCTTAATGCTCTTGTTTTTTGCTTTTTAAAAAATTTTCCTTTTGGGGGGGATTAAAGGCTTACAGCCGACAGTAGAGTACAGTAGCTGGTCCATGTGTAACATTTCCCAGTTTTCCACATAGCACTCCAACCCCCACTAGGTCCTCACTATGCCATCATGTCCCAGTTTAGTGTACTGACAGATCACACGAGCGACCTGCTGGCTGAAGCTTGGCAGGCCCTTGCTGTGCTGTGTCACACCCTCTGGAGACAGGAGCTGCCAAAAGCCTTCAGAAACCAGGCAGTAACATCAGTGAGTCAGACAGCTCGTGTGTGTGTGTGTGTGTGCGTGTGTGTGTGCGTGTGCGTGGTGGTGGCAGCAGCACAGGAGGTGGTGGGAACTGTGCCGAGGAGTCAGTGCAATGAAGTAGGGGCTGCAGCAAACTCCAGGGTTCCCGTGTCCCCCGGGGGGTAGTCTCACTAAGCTCTCCAGATTCTCAGAGGGAGTCAGAATTTTAACATGAAATTCCTCCAGTGTTAAACATTTTGTAACCCAACATAAAAATATGTGGTGCTAAACCTTCATGGGTAAAAGATGCTGTTGCTTCCAGGAGATGAATTTCATTACAAGAATTTACAAAAATCGTTGATATATAGAGAGAGACAGGGCCAGTGAACTAGCACACTGCTCTACCTGATTTGAGCCCAGCCCTCAACACAATGAAGCTTTCTTGCTGTGGTCTCTTTCACTCTTCCCTCCCTCCATTTTTAGAGAGAGAGAGAGAGAGAGAGAGAGAGAGAGAGAGAGAGAGAGAAAGGAGCCTCATAGCCCCCTGTCCCCTCCATGGTCTGCAATGCTTCCATGTGAAATGGTGGTGTACCTGGCTGAGTGTACATTTCACCATGCAGAAGGAACCCAGTTCAAGCTTCTGGTCCCCACCTAGAGGTGAGGCAGCTGGAGGGTGATCTGCTCAAGTTTCCAAGTATAGTGAGTGGAGGAATGCACACTGATTTTTAAAATCTAGCTGATAGGAATGGACCTACCCTATGATCCTGCAATTCCTCTCCTGGGGATATATCTCAAGGAACCCAACACACCCATCCAAAAAGATCTGTGTACACATATGTTCTTAGCAGCACAATTTGTAATAGCCAAAACCTAGAAGCAACCCAGGTGTCCAACAACAGATGAGTGGCTGAGCAAGTTGTGGTCTATATACACAATGGAGTACTACTCAGCTATTAAAAATGGTGACTTCATTGTTTTCAGCCAATCTTGGATGGACCTTGAAAAATTCATGTTAAGTGAAATAAGTCAGAAACAGATTAATATGGGATGATCTCACTCTCAGGCAGAAGTTGAAAAACAAGATCAGAAAAGAAAACACAAGTAGAACCTGAACTGGAATTGGCATATTGCACCAAAGTAAAAGACTCTGGGGTGGGTGGGTGGGTGGGGAGAATACACGTCCAAGAAGGATGACAGAGGACCTAGTGGGGGTTGTATTGTTATATGGAAAACTGGGAAATGTTATGCATGTACAAACTAGTGTATTTACTGTTGAATGTAAAACATTAATTACCCAATAAAGAAATTAAGAAAAATAAATAAAATCCAGCCAAAATTAATGTTTCTTCTTCTTCAGGCTCAAGAATCTGAAGTTGTCTATAGAGTCTCAGTTGCTGAGCTTTAACTGTATGTGGACTATGGACAAAAGTGTGTGTGTGAGGGGTGTTATTTCCATGACTTTTAGGTATCTTTATGCTTCCATGTTCTTTTTTCTGTCTCTGTATGAATTCTTACAGTGAGGGAGCAAACTCTATAGTGCTGAGAAATGTGATGGGGAGAGCAGGACAGGTGCAAATGTCCCCCCCAAAGCAGCTGGCTGAAAAATATTTTTATATTGGTTGATAAGATTGTGCGATAAGAGGGATGCAATTCCATACAATTCCTATCCTATCCCCTTCACTGGAAGGGGATAGGATATTCTTTATCCATCTGGGAGTCTGGACCAAAGATCTTTATGGGGTGCAGAAGGTGGGAGGTCTGGCTTCTGTAATTGCTTCTCTGCTGGACATGGGTGTTGGCAGGTGGATCCACACCCCAGCCTGTTTCTGTCTTTCCCTAGTGGGGCAGGGCTCTGGGGAGGCAGAGTTCCAGGATACACTGGTGAGGGCATCTTTCCAGGAAGTCAGGATGGCATCATGGTTGGTTGAGAATTGTGATGCTGTTGCTGTTCTGGATCAGCCTGTTAATTTACAGAAGTAAGTTTGAGCTGGGCATCCATTCTCGCAGCTCTCCTGGTTCTCCTCTCTAGCCCTGTTCATCACATGAGCCTTGCTTATTAAGCACTTGCTACATGCTATCCACTGTTACACGTATGATTTATGTACTACACGACACTCTGCTGGTAATAAATTACATTTGATGATTCCATTGTAGAGATGGAGAAACCAAGCAAATATGAAACACTGCATTTCCCGTTTAAAGTGATTATCCATTTCTGCATTCATTTCTTCTGCAGCAAGAGCAAAAACTACTAGCACTGAGTACACAGTAGTTCCACCTTGGAAATGTTAAAAATCTAAGACTGGGGGGTCAGGCGGTAGTGCAACGGGTTAACTGCAGATGGCGCAAAGTGCAAGGACCAGCAAAAGGATTCCAGTGCAAGCCTTGGCTCCCCACCTGCAGGGGAGCCGCTTCACAGGCGGTGAAGCAGGTCTGCAGGTGTCTGTCTTTCTCTCCCCCTCTCTGTCTTCCCCTCCTCTCTCCATTTCTCTCTGTCCTGTCCAACAACAAATGACATCATCAACAACAATAATAACCACAACAAGGCTACAAAAACAAGGACAACAAAGGGGGGGGGAATCTACGATTGAAATTTACCTCAGATCAACTGAAATAAGAATGTCTGGGTACAGGGAGGTGAATCACCCAGCAAAGTACACATATCGCCTTGTGCAAAGACACAGACTAAAGCCCACACTCCCTGCCTCCCTCTTCCCTGTCTCTCTCTGACTCTTACACTCTATTTGGCGGGGGGAGGGAGGTTGTAAGGAGCAGTGGAGTCATGTAGGCATTGAGTTCGAGTGATAAACCTAGTAGCAAAAATAATTTTTTTCCCCCTTCAGGGTTATTGCTGGTGTTCGGGGCCTGCACTATGAATACACTGCTGCTGGAGGCAATTTCCCCCTTTAAAAAAATTTTTTATTTACTTCCTTTTGTTGCCCTTGTAGTTTTATTGTTGTAGTTGTTATTGATATCATTGTTGTTGGATAGGACAGAGAGAAATGGAGAGAGGAGGGGGAAGACAGAGAGGGTGAGAGAAAGACAGACACCCGCAGACCTGCTTCACCACTTGTGAAGCGACTCCCCTCAGGTGGGGAGCCGGGGGCTCGAACCAGGATCCTTAGGCTGGTCCTTGTGCTTTTCACCTTCCCATCTTTTGTTGCCTTTCTTCTGGTCATTGTTATTGTTGTTGTTGTTGCTGGAGAGAGAAGAGAGAAATCAAGAGACTTCCAGAGGCAGGGCTAGGGAGCAGCAGCAGCTGTCTTTCACTTCTCTCCTCTCCTGGGTCAACTAGGAATATCAAAGGAGATCACCTGGGACTGCCTCAAAACAGAACTAAGATGCCTTCAGGAACCTACCAAATCACTGGAGTGAGTGATTAAGATAAAAAGCCTAATTATACTTTAAAAACCCTAATGCTCCCATAGTCTACAGGGAAGAAAAAGAACAAAAGAGGCTTTAACAGACTCTGTGCTCCAACTCAGGGGTTGAAATAATATTGAAACAACAGTTAATTTCCACAACTTTTAACTCTTTAAATACCTTACTTAGACACAAGTCAATCCAGTCAAGAGTCATCAGTAATTTAAAAGTAATGAGAGAGGGACCTCATAAAATACTATGTAGAATGGTTAAACCAACAAGAAGAAATATTAGAGAAATGAACCAGGATAAAAGTCCAGCTAAAAGCTCCCCAAGGGTTGAAGGACAGGATAATGAGGTTAACCTCCAAACTCTAGTTAAGGAAATTGTCACAGGAATGAGTAAAGAGTTTGAAAGAATTGCCATCAGAAATGAAGAAACAGCAAATGAAACTCTGGAAGAAAACACTAATTATCTCAAGGTTATTAGAGAACTGAAATAGCTGAGCTAAGAATACAACTAGCTGAGCAAGCTAAAACAGTATCAGAACAGAGTAACAAAATAGATGAACTACAGAAAACAGTATGGGGAGAAAGAATAAAATAAATGAGGTGGAAAACAGAATTATCAAGATGGAGGATGAATTAGAGACAACTAAAAAGAAGTAATAGATCTCAAAAAAAGATTAAGAGACACTGAAAACAACAACAAATACATATGGGATGACTTCAAAAGAAATAATATATGCATTATTGGCATTATTGAGAGGGAGGGGAACAAAGCATTCTTCAGGACATAATAGCTGAGAACTTCTCTAGTATAGAAAACAAGAAAGACATAAAGGCTCAAGAAGAAAAAAGGATCCCAAACAAAATTAACTCAGACTTAAAGACACCAAGACACATCATATTTAGAGTGGGAAGAAATGAGAATAAAGAAAGGATCCTGAAGGCTGCAAGAGAAAAACAAAGAGTCACCTACAGAGGAAAACCCATAAGATTAACAACAGTCTTCTCCACATAAACACTACAGGCCGGAAGAGAATGGCAAGATATCTATCGAATGCTCAATGAGAAAGACTTCTTTGCCAGGCTAGCTTCGTGGGTGGGAGACAGACAACCAGGGACTCATGGCTGAGCTAGGAATGCAGTTCACTCTTTATTGACGAGTGGGGATGCAGTTTTATCTAGCTATCTCTAATCACAATCCTGTCCTATATATATCTCTTGAGGTGGAAGTGTCAAGAAGAGGAAGTACATAGGATAGGGGGTGGGGAGATGGAAAAAGCGCACGAACCAGTGGAGATTAAACCAGTGAAAACATTATGTAAATAGACCACAGAGTCAAATAATGCAACAGAAGAGGTCTTAGAAGCAGAATTTAGAAGCAGACCAACATTTCCCCCTTTCTTTTTAACTAATGGCCATAGTATCAGGAGTGCGGGGTGAACAGAAACCTATATCGCACAGGCATTTTCAGAAGAACTGGCACAAGACATGGAGGAACAAGTAAGAGAGCAGCAAGAACCAGTGTGATGCCAAGGGGAGGCCTGAGGGAGCATTTCCTGCCTCAAAGGGCAGGGTCTATGAGGTGAAAGGGCATTTCTTGCCTCTGGGGGCATCTATTGCCTCAAAGGGTGTTTCCTGCCTCTGTGGGCATGACCTAGTAAGGGAGGATTTCCTACCTCTGGGGGCAGGGCCTGCAGGCGATGGGGTGTGGCCTATAGAGTCCCAAGGCACCTCGCTGCAAACTTTATGGACTGCAGCAGTCAGTCTTTGAGAAACCCAGAAGCATAAAGGGAAACTGCTGTAAAGTTGTGTAAAGTGTTCAAGAGGTGTACCAGTAAGTCTGATAGAAGTGTCAGTCCAAAGCAGATGACCACGGATGAAATGACAGGGGATGAAATGCTGCACATCTGTCTCAGTGGGGAAGGTCAACCACTGTAATTCTGATTTTCTGTAGAGTGAGCTTTGGAGTCTGTGAATCAGTTTCTTCAGGTCGTGCCAGGTCACATCATTGGTTTCGGGGGCGGGGGGGTGCTGTAGTCATTCCATCTTGTGGGCGATGTCAGAGAACAGGGGTCCAAATGGATTTCCGGGGATGCCATTTGAGCAGATGCTTTTTCATGTGAAGACTTGACAGCTGTAATTCACTTACTTGTGAAACAAAACTTGTAACAGATTAGAATTTTACTATAATTGATAACTCTATTATAATTGGAAGTCCTTTCTAGTATGATTTTAAGGTTGTTTAAACAGTTTAAACTCAATAAAATGTGGAAAGGTAAGAAGAACCATGGTTAGAAGCCTCAGGCATGAGAATCATTAATATAATCATTGCACCATCTACCCCTCCCATAACTCATACAGTTTTCAGGATTAAACATTTCAGATTCATACCAAGACGTAAAAAAAAAATCAAAAGAGGAAAAAACAATTTTCTGGATTGTTTCTGTTTGTCTCTAGAAATCATGGCTGCATCCAGCATTTTTTAAAGTCAATTAAATTTAAGAATACTCACAGCAAAATGGATTATACAAAAATTCAGTCATTCAAATCACTTTCTTACGAAACACAACTTGAACCAGATTGTTAGACTCCACTATGTTGTATCATGAGTCCCCCAGAGGGCGTCCTAGTCCAAAAAGCTCCTCAAAATTCCATTTAGGGTGCTTCTGACTGTTCCTGCTGGATTGCAGGAATCCATTTTTAAAAACATCTTCCCATTGAAGAATTGAATCAGGAGGGTAGAACTAACCACGTGTCTCCACGTGCTAGGGTACTGGAGAATGCTCTTCAAGGTAGAGTAGTCCTTCTCCATGGGAAACATGAGAGAGGAAGTCCAGAAAGTCCCAGGGGAAATCTCTGCGTATCTCCCAAGCTCTAAGATCACGGTCATAAGGAACCAAAATGTGGCTCAGAGCAAAATGTAGTCCTTCTCGGGAAACATGGGAAAGGGAGTCCAGAAAGTCCCAGGGGAAATGTCTGAGCATCTCCCAAGCTCTATGATCATGGTCATAAGGAACCAAAGTTCCCAGTCAGGGATCCAAAGTGTGGCCCAGAGCGAAATTTTCCAGAGACAGAGAAATTGTCTCATGATAAAAGAGTAGAGGCTTTGGGAAACCTCTTCATAAGTAGAAAGGCATGCCATTATGGATGGGTAGCCAAGTGGCTTTATTTATCTGGTCTTAGGTCTGCTGCTTGTGTGTCCCTGTTCCGGGTGCCATATGCTGGGCCAGGCTAGCTTTGCAGGTGGGAGAGAGATGACCAGGGACTCATGGCTGAGCTGGGACGTAGTTCAATCTTTATTGACAGTGGGGATGGGGTGAGCTTAGTATAGGGAGTGGGGAGAAGGGAAAAGGGTGCAAACCAGTGGGGATTAAACCAATGAAAACAATGATTATGTAAATAGACCACAGTGGCAAGCAATGCAACAGAAGGGCTCTTAGAAGCAGAATTTAGAAGCAGACCAACATTTCTTTCTGCTTTTTTTTTTTTTTTTTTTTTGCCTCCAGGGTTACTACTGGGGCTCAGTGCCTGCACCATGAATCCACTGTTCCTGGAGGCTATTTTTCCCTTTATTGCCCTTGTTTTTTATCATTGTTGTGGTTATTATTATTGTTGTTATTGATGACATTGTTGTTGGATAAGACAGACAGAAATGGAGAGAGGAAGAGAAGACAGAGAGGAGGAGAGAAAGATAGACACCTGCAGACTTGCTTCACCACTTGTGAAGCGACTCCCCTGCAGCTGTGGAACTGAGGGTTCAAACTGGAATCCTTAAGCCAGTCCTTACGCTTCACACTATGTGTGCTTAACCCACTGTGCTATGGACTGACCCCTGAGAAAGGCTTTCATCCAAGACTACTGTATCCTGCTAGACTATGATTCAGACTAGATGGAGGTATAAAAACCTTCTCAGACAAGCAACAGTTGAAAGAATCAACTATTACCAAGCCTGCCCTGAAAGAAGTTCTGAAAAATTTTTCTATAAACAGTCAGAACATAATAATATGCTGTTATCAGAACACTCTAAAAATCTACAACAAAGGCACTAAAATTTCTCCAATCTCTGATATAAATGTCAATGGCCTGAATTCACCTATTAAAAGGCACAGAGTAGGAAGATGGATCAGAAAAAAACCCCAACAATGTGCTGTCTACAGGAAACCCACCTAACTCAACAAGACAAACACAGGCTTAAAGTGAAAAGGGTAAAAAACTATCATACAAGCCAATGGCCCACAAAAAAGGGCAGTAACAGTTATTCACATATCTGACATTATAGACTTTAAAATAAATAAAACTGAAAAAGATAGGGATGTACACTACTTAATGCTCAGAGGATCAGTCAATCAAGAGGAATTAAACATTATTAACATCTATGCACCCAACGAGAACCCACCTAACTACATCAAACATCTACTGAAAGAGCTATAGCAATATATTAACAGTAACATAGTCATAGTAGAGGACTTCAACATCCCACTCTCTCAACTTGACAGATCATCCAGGCAGAAAATCAATAAAGACATGAGGGAGCTAAATGAGGAGATAGATGAACTAGAACTACTGGATATTTTCAGAGTCATTCACCCCAAGAAACTGGAATACACATTTTACTCAAGTCCACATGGGTCATTCTCAAGGATAGACCATATGTTAGGCCACAAAGACAACATCAGCAAATTTAAGAGCATTGAAATCACCCCAAGAATCTTCTCAGACTACAGTGGAATTAAACTAACACTTAACAATCAACAAAAGATTAGTAATAGCCCCCAAATGTGGAAGCTCAACAGTACACTACTTAACAACCACTGGGTCAAAGAGGAAATAAAGAAAGAAATTAAAATGTTTCCAGAATTCAATGAAAATGAAGACACAAGCAATGAAAATATTTGGAATACACCTAAGGCAGTACTGAGAGGGAAGTTCATAGCCATACAAGCACACATTAGGAAACAATAAAAATCACAAATAAACAACCTGATTGCACACCTTGAAGACCTAGAAGAAGAACAAAGGAACCCTAAAGCAACCAGAAGGACAGAAATAACTGAAGTTAGGGCATAAATAAATAACATTGAAAATAAGAAAACCATACAAACGATAAAAAAAAAAAAGTTGGTTCTTTCAAAGAGTGAACAAAATAGACAAACCTTTAGCCAGACTCACAAAACCAAAAAGGGAGAAGATCCAAATAAATCAGATTGTAAATAAAAGAGGAGATATTACAACAGACACCACAGAAATTCAGCATATCATGTGAGGCTTCCATGAACAACTATATGCCACCAAGCTAGAGAACCTGGAAGAAATGGAAGATTTCCTAGATACCTATGAACTTCCAAAATTAAATAAAGAAGAACTAGATAATATGAACAGGCCTATCACAGCCAACTAAACTGAAACAGTTATCAAAAACCTTCCCAAGAATAAAAGTCCTGGATTAGATGGTTTTACAAATGAATTCTACATAACCTTCAAGGAAGAGATAATACCTCTATTTATAAAAGTCTTTCAGAAGATTGAAGACACAGGTATACCCCCTTCTAGCTTCTATGAAGCCAGCATCACTTTAATACCAAAAACAGACAGTCACACAACAAAAAAGAAAACTACAGACCAATATCTCTGAAGAACACAGATGCTAAAATATTGAACAAAATTCTAGCCAACCAGATACAGCAGTATATTAAAAAGATAGTTCCTCATGGCCAAGTGGGCTTTATCCCAGGCATGCAAGGTTGGTTTAATATACATAAATCAATCAACGTGATCCACCACATCAACAAAAGCAAGACTAAAACCACATGGTCATATCAATAGATGCAAAGAAAGCCTTTGACAAAATACAACATCTCTTTAAGATCAAATGCTACAACAAATGGGACTAAATGGAAAATCCCTCAAGATAGTGGAGTCTATATATAGCAAACCTACAGCCAACATCACACTCAATGGTGAAAAACTAGAAGCATTTCCTCTCAGATCAGGTACTAGACAGGGCTGCCCACTATTACCATTACTATTCAACATAGTGTTGGAAGTTCTTGCCACAGCAATCAGGCAGGAGCAAGGAATTCAAGGCATACAGATTGGAAGAGAAGAGAAGAAGTCAAACTCTCCCTATTTGCAGATGACATGAAAGTTTACATTGAAAAACCTAAGAAATCCAGCAAAAAGCATTTGGAAATCATCAGGCAATACATTAAGGTGTCAGGCTACAAAATTAACATTCAGAAGTCAGTGGCATTCCTCTATACAAACACTAAGTTAGAAGAAGATGAAATACAGAAATCAATTCCTTTTGCTATAGCAACAAAAACAATAAAATATCTAGGAATAAACCTAACCAAAGAAGTAAAAGACTTGTATACTGAAATTATGAGTTATTACTCAAGGAAATAGGAAAGACACAAAGAAGTGGAAAGATATTCCATGTCCATGGGTTGGAAGAATTAACATCATCAAAATGAATATACTACCCAGAGCCATATACAAATTTAATGCTATCCCACCAAGATCCCAACAACATTTTTTAGGAGAATAGAACAAATGCTACAAGTGCTTTTTCTAGAATCAGAAAAGACCTAGAATTGCCAAACAATCTTGTGAAGAAAGAACAGAACTGGAGGCATCACACTCCCAGGTCTCAAATTGTATTATAGGGCCATTGTCATCAAAACTGCTTGGTACTGGAACATTAGTAGACACAATGAGCAGTGGAATAGAACTAAGAGCCCAGAAGTAAGCCCCCAAACCTATGGACATCTAATCTTGACAAAGATTAAATGGGGAAAGCAGAGTCTCTTCAACAAATGGTGTTGAAAAGAATGGGTTGAAACATGCAGAAGAATGAAACTGAACCACTATATTTCACCAAACACAAAAGTAAATTCCAAGTGGATCAAGGACTTGGATGTTAGACCAGAAACTATCAGATATTTAGAGGAAAATACTGGAAGAATTCTTTTCCGCATAAATTTTAAAGACATCTTCAATGAAACGAATCCAATTACAAAGAAGACTAAGGCAAGTATAAACCCATGGAACTATATCAAATTAAAAAGCTTCTGCACAGCAAAAGAAATGATTACCCAAACAAAGAGACACCTTACAGGATGGAAGAAGATCTTTACATGCAATACATCAGACAAGAGTTTAATAACCAAAATACATAAAGAGCTTGCCAAACTCAACCATAAGAAAACAAGTGACCCCATCCAAAAATGGGGAGAGGACATGAACAGAATATTCACCACAGAAGAGATCCAAAAGACTGAGAAACACAGGAAAAAATGCTGCCAGTCTTTGATTGTCAGAGAAATGCAAATAAAGACAACAAAGTGATACCACTTCACTCTGGCAAGAATGTCATACAAAAAAAAAAAAAGTTAGCAGCAACAAATGCTGGAGAAGTTGTGGGGACAAAGTAACCTTTCTGCACTGCTGGTAGGAATGTCAATTGGTCCAACCCCTGTGGAGAGCAGTCTGGAGAACTCTCAAAAGTCTAGAAATGGACCTTCTCTATGATCCTGCAATTCCTCTCCTTGGGATATATCCTAGGAACCCAGCACACCCATCCAAAAATATTTGTGTATACCTATGTTCTTAGCAGCACAATTTGTAACAGCCAAAACCTAGAAGCAACCTAGGTGTCCAACAACAAATGAGTGGCTGAGCAAATTGTGGCCTATATACACAATGGAATACTACTCAGCTATTAGAAATAGTGATTTCACCATTTTCAGCTCATTCTGGATGGAGCTTGAAGAAATCATGTTAAGTGAAATAAGTCAGAAACAGAAGGATGAATATAGGATGATCTCACTCTCATTCAGAAGTTGAAAAACAAGATCAGAAGAGAAAACACAAGTTGAACCTGAACTGGAATTGGTGTATTTCACCAAAGTAAAAGACTCTGGGATGTGGGGGTGGGGGGGTGGGGAGAATACAGATCCAAAAAGGATGACAGAGGACCTAGTGGGGGTTCTATTGTTATGTGGAAAACTGGGAAATGTTATGCATGTACAAACTATTGTATTTACTGTTGAATGTAAAACATTAATTCCCTAATAAAGAAATTTTTTTTAAAAGACGAGATACCATTTCACTCCTGTGAGAATGCCATACATCAGAAAAGGTAGTAGCAGCAAATGCTGGAGAGGGAGTGGGGACAAAGGAACCCTCCTGCACTGCTGGTGGGAATGTCAATTGGTCCAACCCCTTTGGAAAGCAGTCTGGAGAACTCTCAGAAGGCTAGAAATGGACCTACCCAATGATCCTGCAATTCCTCTCCTGGGGATATAGCATAAGGAACCCAACACACTCATCCAAAAAGATCTGTGTACACATATGTTCTTAGCAGCACAATTTGTAATAGCCAAAACCTGGAAGCAACCTAGGTGTCCAACAACAGATGAGTGGCTGAGAAAGTTGTGGTATTCTGAGGTGGGTGAGTGGGTAGGGGGGAAAGAGTACAGGTCCAAAAAGGATGACAGAGGCTGTATTGTTATGTGGAAAAATGAGAAATGTTATGCATGTACAAACTATTGTATTTACTGTCAATGACTGTAAAATGTTAATCCCCCAATAAAGAAATTTTAAAAAAAAGAACAGAAAGAAATCAAGAGAGGAGGTAAAGACAGAAAGGGGGGAGATATAGACACTTCACACACCTGCTTTACTGCTTGTGAAGTGGCCTCAGAGCACACAGCTATCTGAATCTAAGAGGAAATGATCAGCCACAATGATCAGAGGCAAGAAAGTGAACTGTAAGTGATGTAGCCCTATTTCTTTCTAGCATATTTTTGGGCAAATTACTTGATGGCTCTGGTCTTTTCTTAAGAACTAACAACTCCCAGTGCCTGCTGCAGGGCTGAGAACAGGAGGGAGCAGTCCCTGCTAAGAGTGCCGACAGAGGGCAGTGTGCCCTTCTCTGCAATCAACCCCACTGTTAGGATGCTTCTCCTAACAGTAGAATTCCCTTGGCTTTGCTTCTCCAGCTCAGGGAAGACTTGAGATTGCCTACTTCTTGGGTATGCCTGGCTTTCATTTCCTCCTGGAGATTTTCTTCTATCTTCAGTTCTGCAGGCTTTTTGCATTTTTATGGCACTAGGTTCAGAGGCAGCAGGATAGACTTACTTCCCTGATCTTCCTTCCAGTGTGTTTTCAGGTCAGAACATTCCTGGGCTTCTTGGTGGATGTCAAACCAACAAGCGGTTCACTGAGAAGAGTGACTTCCTAGCCTTACAAGGAAATGACTTCGCCGGGCTGTGGTTGAGAGTGGAGAGCTGAGAATTTCCCTCTGGGCTACGGATAGAGCTAGAAGTCTAAAACCCAGCTGTGGTGGAGACGTGTTTGTAACGGAAAGAGTTTCCAGGGACGGGAGCATCCAGCCAAGTGGCTTTGTGTAAAGTTTTGCTAGAACTGATGATGCTTGGTGCCTCTCTCAACTGGCCCTGCGCTCCTTAATTCTTAAGGCATCAGGACAGGCAAAAGAGAGAGCTGATTCAGTGACTGACACTGAACACATCCAGCCCAGCCACTTCTGCCCCTGGACTGCTGTGTAGGGTTAAAAGTGTTAATGATTTAACTCATTTTTAAAGTAAATTAAACCGGCCCCTTGGAATATACCTAAAATAGACTTTCCTAGCTTTTTCCAAAATGGAGACCTCAAATCTCATCTGCTATATTCTTGCCTCTAGATTCCTGATTATTTAACAAATTGTTCTGTTTTATATCTTAATGATTTTCAGCCACCAAGTTGCAGATGCTACCATGACACCATCCTGACTTCTCTGGACAGCCAACCCCACCAATGTGTCCTGGAGCCCCACTTCCCCAGAGCCCTGCCCCACTAGGGAAAGAGAGAGGCAGGCTGGGAGTATGGATCAGCCTGCAAACGCCCATGTTCAGCAGGGAAGCAATTACAGAAGCCAGACCTTCCACCTTCTGCATAATGATCTTGGGTCCACACTGCCAGAGGGATAAAGAACAGGGAAGCTATCAGGGGAGGGGAGGGGATACGGAGCTCTGGGGGTGGGAATTCTGTGGAACTGTACCCCTCTTATCCTATGGTCTTGTCAATATTTCTACTTTATGAATTAATTAAAAGAACAGATGACTAGATGAAGAAGTTATGGGTTATACACTACATGGAATATTATTCTGCAATCAAAAAAGATGATACTGTGCCTCTTAGGACAAAATGGATGGAACAGAAAGTGATGCACAGGAAAATACAGAGGAAAAACATAACTACAAAAAAAAAGCTAATGAAAAGCATTTCAGAGTGAAGGAGGCAGCCGAGTTCTGGCAGGGCCTCTTTCCACCAGGGGCTGCCAAGGCTGATGTCACCAGGGCTCCCATTCTGCTCCCCTCACACACACTTCTGGGTACAGAATGGTGGTACAGAGCTATGCTTTCCCTGCCAATGTTAGTGGGCCTGTTGTTTGGATCTTTGCTTGTATTTCCTTGTCCCAGCCCATGCTGGTGAGCCAGTAGCATCCAGCAAGCAGAGGCCGGGGCTGAACACCCTGCTGGGAAGTGAGGGAGATGGCTGAGGATGTGGGCATCTCCTGCCAGACTCCGGCTGGGATCAGAAGAGGCCTTCCTGAGCATAGTCAGAGTTTGGGGAGCCAGTGAGGCCTAAGCTGGAACACAGCAAAGAGGAGGTGAGCTGGGAGGAGGAGGGGAGAGTGTCCATAAGAGGAAGGCTCTCCAGACAGGCAAACAGCACCGGGCTGAGCTCACAGCTCATGCCGAGGACCATGGAAATAATAACGAAAAAAGCTGACGGCGTAAAGCAGCTCTGCCTGGGCTGTCCTAGCCCCCAGGTAACCTCAGCACAAGCCTATGTCCCACCTAAGTGCTGAGGTTTCTGTGTCTCTTCAGTGGCTGGGGCAGGGGGTAAACTTCTGAAGGCCACCCCAGCTCTGAGCTCGTTGTCCATCTAGGCTACCCCGCCAATGTTCGACCACATCTGCACGGTTTCCCAACATCAGCCGAAGGCCCACTGGCCAGGGAAGCCGAGTGCTGCCTCTGCACCTCCAGCCCTGGGCAGTTCAGCACAAGAGCATGTGCGGTGTCCAGGAGCCCAACACCTGGGCCACAGGATCAGAGAAGCACAGGGACGGCTAGGGAATGCACGCACCGGTACCCCTCGGCATCCTGTCTTCCCTCTCGGCCGCACGGCTGACCTATTCCAAAGGGGTCCTGGAGCATCTGTGTGTCCACAAAGCTTACTGTCTCCTAAGTGGATGGGGCAATGCCCAGTTGAGACTCGGGGGCTGGCTCCTGAGCCTTTTATCTAATTAAAGTCCTGCAGGCTGAGGGCTTCAGTGCCCATCTGGCAGCCTGGTCCCGCCTAGTCAATATGCAGCGTGGACATCCCGGCCTGCTCTCAGCCAGGACAGGCAGTCCTCTGGGCGCCTGCCCAGACTGCTCATGCAGGTCTGGCCTCCATCTCTGCCCACAGTGACGGAGGGGCTGCAGGGGAAGAGCCCAGTTCCGGCGTGCTGGTGTGCAAGTCGCAAGTCCTTGTCCTGTGGCACTGAGCAAAGTACCGGGGAAACGCCAGGCCTGAGGGTCCTGAAGGCACAAGACGCACACGGGAAGAACACTGGAAATCTCCCTCAGAAGGCAGGTGTGTGATGACAGTTCAAGCTGTCTATTTAAAATTCTGACCAGTGGCTTTAACCAGCTATTTTAACGGGCACGGTGTACATCCACTGGGAAAAGTCAAAGGCGGTGGCTAAGGTCTTTCATTTCTATTCTAGACTACTCCTGTCTGAACGCCAAGCCCCTGTGAGCATTTATATACTTATCCTTGATCTATTTCTCTGTTCTATCCAAGTCAGCCCCAGCAGCGGTGGTGGATCTGAGCTCCACTGTGTTGAAGAGCTGCTTGGCGGCAGACATCAGAGAGGAGGCTTGAGCTGGGCGGGCCCCAGAATTCAGCCTTTTGTTAAACTAACACAGATGCTTTTATTGAAGGAGGTGACCACAATTAGGCATTTGAAGTCAATGACCATGACCTACGGCACTGTCTAGTCATCGGCTTTCTCCAACTTGATCCTCTGGTGGTGCAGATTCTCAGATGGGTCCTGCTATTCTTATTTTGCGATTGAAGACCAGAGCTCAGAGCGGCTGTGATGTCTGACTGGCTCCCAGCTGGTGGACACCCAACTCTTCAGGCTCCTAACACAGTGCTCCTCTGCTAACCCTCACCACTCTTGTTTCAAGGCTCACTTGTGTGAGCTTGCTTGGCAAGAGACTATATGAAATAAAGTAAAAAACAAAACAAAACCAAACCCACAAAAACTGCCTTCTCCTTCACTGCTAAGTACACACATAGCCACTACCCCAACTCCAGAAACATCTCTTTGAAAAATGACTACAGGCTGTAGAAAACATAATTAAAATATAATTAAAATGCTTAAAAATGAAATGCATTTATTTATTTTTCCTTTTGTTGCTCTTGTTGTTTTTATTGTTGTTGTAGTTATTATTGTTGTTGTTGGATAGGACAGAGAGAAATGGAGAGAGGCGGGGAAGACAGAGGGGGGAGAGAAAGACAGACACCTGCAGACCTGCTTCACCGCCTGTGAAGCGACTCCTCTGCAAGTGGGGAACTGGGGGCTCCAACTGGGATCCTTACGCCGGTCCTTCGCTTTGTGCTACATGCGCTTAACTCGCTGCGCTACTGCCCAACTCCCGAAATGATTTTTTAAAAGCTAATTTCTTTGCTGCCACCAGAGTTACTGCTCCCAGTGGCCTTACTTGTTTATTTATTTTTATTGATATAAAGAAATTGAGAGGGTAAGGTGAAATAGAGAGGGAGAAAGAGATACACCTTCACCACTGCAAGTGGGGGCCAGAGGTCTGACCCCGGCCTTTGCACATGGTCACCTGTGTTCTCAACTGTGTGCGCTTATGCCCAGCCCTTATATGCTATTCACAGAGAGGATCAGTCCACCAGAAGCTGTCCGGAAGTTGAGAAAAGAGAACTCAGGGAGAGAACTTGAGATTGGGGACAGGAAGAGGCCCGTATTCTCACGCCAGCTGTGATGATAAAATAATACTTTTCTTTCTTTTTTGAAAAAAAAAAACTCTTTCTATGTACCAGGTGGGGCAATACTAACAGATCCACAGATGGGGAAACTGAGGCTCACACAGGTTAAAGAAACACCCAGTGAGTGAATACTGGAAACCAGATTCTGGGCCAGGCCCGGCAACTCCAAAAGCCTGGCCTGGACTGTGAGGTGGAGATGAGGTGGTCAGGTGGAGGTGTTGTGTAGACCGTGCAGGTCCTAGCATGGGCGCCAGTGGCTCCGACTCCTCTCACATGACTCCTCTCACACAAATCTTGTTGCTTTGAGCATCAAAATATGTCCCCAAGCTAACAAATTCTCCCCTTCACCACCCCTGGCCTGGGGAGTGGTCTAACTTCCCATCTGGGTGACCGGTGTCAGCCTTTGATTTCCATGTACTCAGTCCCTCCGATGGATGGGTCAGAGCTAACCCCATTAGTTACTCTGCAGTGGCTCCCCACCGCCCTGACGGTTAAGGCCTAGTGCCTTTAGCAACTGCCACCCACCCCCCAGCCCCCACCCTGACGGCCACTCTTCTCCCTTGGAGCTCAGCTTCTCCTCCCCCTCTGCTCCAGCTCATACTCCTCACACCTGCTACTTCACATGCCTCCCAAGTCCCATTGCTTCCTCCCTCCCTCCCTCTCTCCCTCATTCAGGTCTTCGCTCAAATACGTCCTCTGGGAGGTCTTCTTCCAACACCCTGTTTAAAAGTGTACCCAGAGTCAGAAAAGCAACTCACGGTGTGGGATGTGTGCACATCAAATGGGGGTGGGAGGTCTGGTGCCCTGCGCTCTCCACTCTCTGTATCAGGGGGATGAGTAGCCAGGCAGGGGGGAGTCTGCACACACCCTTGCAGGCCAGAGGCAACCAGAAATCTCATCCACCGTGTGGGAGTCCCTGTTCCCTCCACTGTGTTTCTCCCAAGTCTGATATTATATATGTGAACATAAGATAGGAACGTGGCATTATATACACCTGATGGAGATGTGCTATGTGTCTTTTGGATTTTGATTTAGAAGGAAACATCCCCAGCATCCATCAGCAGAGGTCGGTAAACCATGGAGCAAGCACGCAGTACAGTGCTACAGGCACCACATCAGGAAGCAGCGCTGCAACTCACAACAGGTGTGCGTCTCAACGTGTGACGCGAGACAAAGGGCCAGGTGCAGAAAGGAAAGGCCACTCATATCCAACTAGAAAGTAACAGATATGTTGTAAAGGCGTAAATGATTACACTGTAAAAAACTATTCCAGCAGATCCAAAGATTCAATAGAGAGAGAACAGAAGCTAAAAGGAGAGAGAGAGAGAGAGAGAGAGAGAGAGAGAGTATGTGTGTGTGTGGTGGGTAGTGTTCTGTGGTGGGAGAAGCTGGCAGCTTGGTGGGGCGTGAAGTGAACTGGCACCTATTGGGGGGGTGAGTATGTACGCCTGTTAAACACTACCTCAGTTAGAAAAAGAATTTAAAAATAACACTGGCACAGTGGGTCAAGTGCACATGGTGTGAAGTGCAAGGACAGGCCTAAGGATCCCGGTTCGAGACCCCGCTCCCCACCTGCAGGGGAGTCTCTTCACAGGGGGTGAAGCAGGTCTGCAGGTGTCTGTCTTTCTCTCCCCTTCTGTCTTCCCTTCCTCTCTCCATTTCTCTTTGTCCTATCCAACAACAGTAACAACAACAACAACAATGACAATAGCAATGATAAACAACAAGGGCAGCAACAAAATGGGGGGAAAGAAAGGGGGTGGAGCCAAGAAGCAACTTGATGCTTAAGAACCTCTGAGTCAGAGAGACACTCAAGTGAGAAATTCAAATGTTCCTGGAAACAAATGAAAATGAAGACACAAGCTATCAAAATATTTGGGACACAGCTAAAGCAGTGCTGAGAGGGAAACTCAGACATATAATCACATATTAGAGAACAAGAAAAAGCTAAAATAAATGACCTTACTGCACGCCTTCAGGACTTAGAGGAAGAGGAACAAAGGAACTCTACAGCAACCAAAAGGACAGAAATCACTAAAATTAGAGCAGAAATCAACAACATCTGCTGGCTAGCGTCACTGGAGAGAGACCAGGAACTAGTGGTGGAGCAGGAACGCAATGCAATGCCTTTATTGATCAGAGACAACGCCTTTCTATCTTTTGAAACAGAAGTGGCAGGTCAGAAAAGGAAATGGCTAGGAGAGGGGGTGGAGAAAAGAAAAGATTTATTCTATACCTCGAATAAATCCTTCTCTCTATTGTTACTGGTCATTTCTGTCAGGAACAACACAATAGAACCCTTTGTGGGCCCCCATAGGACCTTGCCCTCAACTTGGATCTACAATGGTAGAGAATGTTCCATCCTCTGAAGGGAGGCTGGACAATACACTCTGTGCTACACCTGAGGAAGATGGGTCCTGATACTGGGGCAGCTTGGAATGTTCCTACTCATGACCACAGAATGTGAGCTCAGATCTACAGGGATGCAGAGGTCACACAGGCTCCTAAGCTGAATATGGGCCCCAGATCACACCAAATCCATGGGGTTTATAGTCAACAATATTTATACACCTTTCCCATATTAGGGAGCTACTCTCTTCCCTGATCCAGCTTTCTGGTCCTTTTTCCAGCCATGACATCATCTCCCTAGACAATAACATGGATCTACATGCATATCAGATTTCAGGATCAGGGGAAAAAAGAAAAACTAGTTTAGTCACAGGCCCTTTGGAATATAACTAAAATATGCCTACTAGCTATCTACAAAATGGAGACCCCCTCCCCCCAACTCTTCGTCACACTACTCCAGCTTTTAGGTCCATGATTAGTCAATAATTTGTTTGGCTTTGTATGTTAACTCTCTTTTCAACCACCAGGTTCCAGATGATAGCATGATGCTGACTAGACTTCCCTGGACAGACAACCCCACCAATGTGTCCTGGAGCCCCACTTCCCCAGAGTCCTTACCCACGAGGGCAAGAGAGAGACAGGCTGGAAGTATGGATCGACCTGTCAACACCCATGTCCAGCGGGGAAGCAATTACAGAAGCCAGACCTTCCACCTTCTGCATCCCACAATGACCTTGGGTCCATACTCCCAGAGGGTTACAGAATAGGAAAGCTATCAGGAAAGGGAATGGGATACAGAGTTCTGGTGGTGGGAACTGTGTGGAGTTGTATCCCTCATATCCTATGGTTTTGTCAATGTTTCCTTTTTATAAATACAAAAATTTAAAAAATAATAAATAAATAAAATTATATATATATATATATATATATATATCTAACAAAGAGAAAGGAAAGAAAGAAAGAAAATGACACTATAATGCCTATGCAAAAAGATTTTTATGTCCAAGGCACCGAAGTCCCAGATTCAATACTCCCCTGGGACTCCACCACCAGCCAGAGGTAAGCAGTGCCCTGGGGAAAAAGGAGGAGGAAGAGGAGAGGGAGGAGGAGGGAAAGAGGGGGAAAGAAGAATGGAAGGAAAGAAATGAATACTCTGATGGGCAGGGGATGTTAAGCCTGGAAGGTCATGAGGGGCAGCGGAAGGGTTGTGGGCTCAGAGTCTATGCCCTGTTCTGTACGCTAGATACATTTCACAGTCAGAATGAAGGTCCAGCAAATAGCAGTACCAGCCACCATTCACGGACTCGATGCTTCTAGGCAGGAGGTGTTGTGACAAAGCGCTTCAGACAACAACCCAGAGGGATTTTCAACTTGTAGATGAACAGAGTGAAAATTAAGAGATTCAAACCCTGTGCCCACCTTCAGGGGAAAGCTTCACGACTGCCAGAGAGGTGCTCCAGGTCTCTCTCCTCTTTCTTTCCCTCCCTCTCAGTCTTTGTCTCTCAGCCTCTATCAAGAGCAAAGGCCTCTGGGAATGGTGAAGTCAAACAGGCACCAAACCCAGGTAATAGTCCTGGTGGGAAAAAAAGACACTTAAACATGTTTAGGGCCAAGGAGATAGTTCACGGGGTAGAGGGCCTGCTTGGCCACATCTGTGACCTAGATTTGAGCCCTGGAGCCACATGGGAGTTGCTGGGGCAAAGAAAGACACTGCAGTGTCTCTCTGCTACCAAAGGGGAAAGTGGGCCAGGAGCAGTGAAATAATGCATGTGCGATGTCCATGTATGCGCATGTGTGTGAGTGTGCGTGTGCATGTGTGTGATGTATGAGCTGCTGGTATGTGTGGGGGGTGTGCGGTGTGAGACTGGTGTGTGTGTATCTCACACACTCACATAGACAGTATGTTTTACAATCCCTATCAGACAATCATCTGTAACAAAACCAGTGTCCATGTGTCAGTGCTCAAAGGTGTGTCAGCAAACTAGTCTGTGGACCAAATCTGGTCTGTTTCTGTACAGCCCCTGAGGCAGTCATTTGAAAGTCCTGGAGCCCCGCTTCCCCAGAGCACCACCTACTAGGGAAAGAGAGAGGCAGACTGGGAGTATGGATCGACCAGTCAACGCCCATGTTCAGCGGGGAAGCAATTACAGAAGCCAGACCGTCTACCTTCTGCAACCCTCAACGACCCTGGGTCCATACTCCCAGAGGGATAGAGAATGGGAAAGCTATCAGGGGAGGGGTTGGGATACGGAGATTGGGGGGTGGGAATTGTGTGGAGTTGTACCCCTCCTATCCTATGGTTTTGTTAATGTCTCCTTTCTTAAATAAATAAAAAAAAAAAAAAGAAAAACAAAGAGCTGTAGTCCCCACTTCCAAATGAGAAGGGGTATGCAACACTGCAAAGCTTATAATGTCCACTGTCAGGCTCTTCAACAAGTAACAATGGGCCTGCCAGCTGCAGATTCCTGATCAGGGAGAAAGAGTCTACTAATAACATCTACTGTCTCACCTTTGCTGACTCTCACTAACCCCCGATCTCTATTTCTAAGCATCCCAAAGAGATCCAATGTTCTACTTGAACTTGTCGACAGCACACGAGCATGAGGCAATGGTGATCTTCTCTAGAGGACGCAGAGGGGCAGACCTCTAGGCTTTCACTGCAGACGATGAACAACAAGAGACTCTGGCTTTTGTTTCCACCTCTTTTAATTGGCATTTAGGGCTCATGGAACATTTTCAGATGCCGGAGATTTCTGGAAGACTAATTGCTTAAGAAGAGAGTGGTGTGTGCAATTATTCATATAACTTGAGTGCTAAGCAGATAAAAAAGCAGGCATTTTAATAGTGCCGTGATTTTCCTGGGTCACATTTCTAGGACTGCCAAGCACTCAACACTTAAACTTGATTCTGAAGTCAAAGGAAAGGGTCCCCCGGGGGCACAGTAGTACTTTGTTCAAAGGGTGGGCTGGAGGGAGACAGACAACACACTCTTGGACCTTGATCAAAGCAACCAGGTGTTCATTAGGGAGCAGAGTAGCAGTGATGAGAAGTGACAGTGGATAGCACTGCCAGGGAGGCAGGCTGAATGGCTGCCAAGCACAGTGGTCTGAGACCACACGTATGTCCCCTGAGTACCTCAGGGGTAGAGTCACACTGGGTGGCCCATGTCCTCCAACAACTGGAGGCATAAAGGGAAAAAAAAAAGACTAGTTTGTTATTTACATATGTTGTGACAAGCAACAAAGTGCAAGGGGCTGGGGGGGACTGTGTGGTAGAGAACATGGAAACAGAGGGGCCAGGTGGTGGCACACCCAGCTGAGCACTCGCATAACAGTGACAAGGACCTGGGTTCAAGACTCCAGTCCTCATCTGCAGGGGAAAAGCTTCACAAGTGATTCTTCTTCTAGCGTTTGCCCTTCTTCCGTAGCCAGTCAACAGCGTCAGGTTGAGCCTAATGTAAAGTTTCGAGACCTCCTTTGAATCTGGAGAGGTGGCAGTCGTTGACTATGTGGGTCATAATCTGTCTGGAGCCGCAGGGGCAGTTCGGGTCGTCTCTGGCTCCCCAGCGATGGAACATAGCGGCGCACCGGCCATGGCCTGTTCCATAGCGATTGAGGAGGGCCCCATCATAACGTGCCAGGTCAAAGCCGGGTTGACGCTCGCAGGGGTCTGTGATGAGGTGTTTGTTCTTTACCTCAGCTGACTGCCAGCTCTGTTTCCAAGAGCCTGGAACAGAGAAGTTCAGTGTAGGCGTAGGGGACCAGATTGGGTGACGAGACGTCAAGCGTTGGACAGGGTGGGCGAAGATATCCGCGTATATTGGCAGGTCCGGTAGAGCGTAGACGTGGGAAATGAACTTAGATGATGCCGCATCCCGACGAATATCTGGCGGGGCGATGTTGCTAAGAACTGGCAGCCATGGGACCGGGGTGGAACGGATGGTTCCAGAAATGATCCTCATGGAGGAATATAATTTGGAATCGACCAAGTGGACATGGGGGCTACGGAACCATCCTGGGGCACAGTATTCTGCAGTGGAATAGCATAATGCCAGAGAGGATGATCGTAGTGTGGAAGCGCTTGCGCCCCATGAGGAGCTGGCCATTCTTGCAATAATGTGATTCCTCGCGCCCACCTTTGCGGCAGTTTTTATGAGATGTTCATGAAATGACAGAGTGCGATCGAGAGTAACGCCAAGATAGACTGGCTGGGCTTCATGCCGGATTCTCATATCGCCAAGCTGCACATTAAGCTCACGCGAGGCCGAGGCATGGTGTAGATGGAAAACAGATGATACCGTTTTTGCAGTGCTAGGGATTAGTCGCCACTTTTTACAGTAATCAGATATCAGAGACATCACAAGTGATGAAGCAGGGCTACAGGTGTCACTGTCTCTCTCCCTCTCCCAAACTTCCCTTCCTCTCTTTATTTCTCTTTGTTTTTATCCAGTAATAATAAATAATAAAAACATATATTAAAGAGAGAGAACAGGGAAGTGAATTTGTAGTTCTCAGCTGGGTTCCAGCTGAAAGCAGAACCATTGCGAATTCACTGTTAAACACAGAAAAACAGAAAATGGTGACAAGGTAAAGATGGGACTTGGATCCAGAGATTTCAGATATCATATGATTTGTTCGAAGTCACCAGGGTAGCCACAGATAAAACCACAGTTCTTGACTTCCAGATGAGCAGTGTTCATTTTGTCCTTCACAGTGGAGACCAACAGTTGCCTATCTTTAGGCCAAGTCCAGCCTATCTTGGGACGTGTAATTCAAAGTTTTATGGGAACCCAGCCACACCATCAGTTTTCCAGGGTCACTGGCTACTTTGGTACTACAGTGACAGGGGTCATATGGCTCACAGAACCTAAGAGAATTCCCTGGCCTGCTGTAAAAAAGCTGGTCAGCCCTGTACCATCAGACCAAGGTGTTAGTCCTTGCTTCCTTCCTCCTTTCTCTTTTCTCCTGGCACTAGGAACAACCTTCACTGCCCACTGTGCTTAAAGCAAAATCCATTATATCAACAAAAAGAAAAAACAAAAATCACATGATTTTATCAATTAATGCAGAAAAAGCATTCACGGAGGCTGGCGTTGGCACACTGGGTTGAGTACACATAGTACAAAGCATAAGGACCCAGGCAAGGAAATCTTTTCCCCTAAAATCAGGAACTAGACAAGGATGCCCACCTTCACCACTTTCACTCAACATAGACCTCCTATAAGTCCTCACCATCAAAATCAGGCAAGAAAGAGATATCAAAGGAATCCAGATAGGAAAGGACAAAGTTAAACTCTCATTATTTGCAGATGATACGTTGATAAACCTAGAGGACCCCACAAACTCTGCCAAGAAACTACTAGAAATCATCAATAAATTCAGTAAAGTAGCAGGCTGCAAAACCAATATCAACAAGTCTGTGGCGTTTCTCTACGCAAAAGATGGGTCGGAGGAAATGAAACTGAAGGAGGCGATCCCATTTACAAATCAATCCAAAAAGACTAAATATCTAGGAATAAATTTAACAAAGGATGTAAAAGACCTTTTCAAGAAAACTAAAAGACACTGTTAAAAGAAATAGAGGTTGACACAAAGAAATGGAAGAACATCCCCTGTTCATGGATTAGGAGAATAAATATCATTAAAATGGCAGTTTTGCCAAAAGTAACCCATAGCTTCAGTACAATCCTTATTAAAATCCCAATGATATATCCCAAGGAAATTGAACAGATTCTTCAAAAATCCATGTGGAACTTTAAAAAAAAAAACACAAATAGCAAAAGCACTCCTACAGAAAAAGAACAAAAAAATGAAGGCATCACAATGCCTGACCTCTGGCTATACTACAAAGCAGAAGTAGTTAAAACAGCATGGTGTTGGAACAAAAATGGTTATATGGACCAACGGAACAGGACAGAGAGTACAAAACTCAATCCATACATATATAGGCACCACATATATGACAAAGGGTGAAATCTGCCAAATAGGGGGAAAAAGTTTCCTTAACAAGTGGTGTTGGCAGAATTGGACATACACATGTAGAAAAATGAGACTAGAACACCAGCTAACAGCACATATGAATACAGTTCTCTAAAGAAGAGATATACATGGCCCACAGACATATGCAGAAATGCTCTAATTCACTCATCACCAGAGAAATGCAAATTAAAACTACATTGAGATACCACCTGACACCTGTGAGAATAGCCTTCATCAACAGAACTGGAGAGGACAAGTGTTGGGAAGGATGTGGAGAGAGAGGAACTCTCTCAATGCCGATGGGAATGCAAACTGGTACAACCACTATGAAGAACATTATGGAGAATCCTTAAACAAATAGAGATGGAAATACCTTATGATCCAGCAATTCCACTCCTAGGCATTTATCCAAAAGACATAATAACACGAATTCAAGGGATATATGTACCCCCATGTCCACTATTCACAACAGACAAAATTTAGGATCAACCAAAATGCCCTTTGACAGGTGACTGGATAGAAAAGTTTTGGGACATATACTTGGTAGAGTACTACTCAGCAATAAAAATGACGATTTTACATCCTTTGGGGTAAAATGGATGGAACTTGAGAACATTATGCTTAATGAAGTAAGCAAGGAAGTAAAGGAAAACCACAAAATGGTTTCACTCATGTAGAATTTAGAGAACTGAGCAAAGGAACTAAATGCAAACTTTAGACTGTGAAAAACTATAGTGGTTACTTAGGGGGTGGGGTGATGGGAAAGATGTGAAATTATAATCCTATTGATTTATATTCTCAAAAATCACTACTAATGTGACATGTCAGAGAGGAAATAGATGTAATACTTCAAGTTCTCTAGCTGCCTAGCCCACAGCTATAGGTATGAACATTTGCTTTAGCCTAAGTATTCAATACCTCAGATTCGTAAGATGATCAAACTCTGACACTGGACTTAAACTATTCAAGGACCTCTAATATATATATCTGCATAGATAGCCTTCTGAATCTAAATCAACTACAACTTTAGGCCAGACAAATCAAGACCATCTGGCCCTGTCAGTAAGTAAAATACAAAGATGTTCAGATACCACTCAAGGGCATGAAGCAAAGTGAGACCTAGTTTATTACTATAGATGCTAACCATTGAATTAGCATAAAAAGTAACCCCCAAGATATTGTGGTTTTAATAATGATTAATTATTGCTATCCTAAACTCTAAGAATACAAGAAACCCCTTGCATTCTCTTTAAGATCCTCATTTCTCCTAGAACTGGAACCTCCAGTACTATGTCCACACTTCTCGATAGTTCTTCTCTCTGATTCCTTACCACCACACCACACCACTTATGGTGAACGCAACCAAATCACTACAGTGCTGCCATCCCACATTATGCTGCTACTGAATTCTTATGGTGGACAGCAACCAGAGATGCGGAGCCCGAGATAGCAACCTTGTTCACTCTTCAAATGGTGAGATCTTTCCTAACACATGGGGCTACCTTCACCCACTTTAGGTGGCACATCATCTAACGAAGTTACAGAGACTAGGTATGGTGTAGTACTTAGGGTACTGGGCACTGATGTACATGTAGCCATAAGCTAGGGCAATTATATAACTCACAGTTATATAAAGTAATTGTATTCAGTAGTCCTTGATGATGAGACTTAGACCTAGTAAACCTGGAGCCCTAGTTGCAGTGCTTAAAGAAGGCATCATAAATTCTCTAATCTATTAGACTTAGACCAAATTAACTTGGCAGCCTAACAGAAAGGCCCAAAGAAGAGAGATCCCAAAAAACTAATTCTGGTTGGGATGAACAAATGCCACTCAATCCTTAAAAACTGGGAGAAAGTCTAAGGTCTTCAGACAACAGGCCAGACAGCAAAGTGGGAGCTGGGCTGGCTCGTTCCCCTGAGGAACCCGACAACTAGTAAGGGAATTCTTGGATTCCCACACAAATATGATGGGCCTAGATCGCTAATGGATCCCTCTCTGCACCACCACTGGTCACATCTATCAGGAATGTTACCACAAGCCCTCTTATGGCCCTTCCCAGGACCTTGGCCTCACCAAAAGGAAGCTGGGGTATCCTGCCCTGCAACTAAAGGAAAATTGGTCCTGAAATGAGTGCAGCCTGCAATGTTCCCAGCTGTGGCCATGAGATTCAAGCTCGGACCAATAGGGAGAGGTTACACAGGCTCTGGTGATAAATATAAATAGATATATGGGCCTTGGATTGTGTGGATGGAGATAAATAGTTAATCCTATCTACAGAATATTTTCAAGAATGGGAGCTACTTTCTGCCCTAATCCAACTCTCTAGTTCTTTTCTTTACTCTGACGCCATTTTCTCAGACTGATTTTAGTAAGCTCTTTAAATATTTTAATTAGTAGTCTTTCATCTGATATATGGTGTGTAAAGATAATCCCTTTCTGTCTGTACTGGTGATAATTTCCTTTGCTTTACAGAGGCTTTTTGATTTGATCTATCCCCATTGGTTTATTTTTGTTTCTGTTTTCCTTGCTGTTGGACTTGAGTTTTCAAAGACATTTCTGAAGCACAGTTTGAGAAGTGTTCTTCCAATGTCTAATTCTGTGCATTGGATGGTTTCTTAGATGCCCACCTTCCATCCACATCATTGGTCTTTTTGGTGACAAGCTCCCATCCTGAGTTATCCCCATTTAATTCAAACTCAGATGTGACCCATGAGGCTCATGAACAACATGACATGGGGAGCTAGAAGATCTTACCATCTCCTAAGAACCAGAGATAAGTGCCAAATTTTCCCCATTTTTTCTTTTATTTTTTGCCACTGGGGTTATCACCGGAGTGGTGCTTACACTACAAATCCACCACTCTCAAAAGCCGTTGTCTTTTCTTTTCTTTTCCTCCCCCATCCCCCCCACCAATATAGACAAAGAGGAATAGAGAATGGAGGAAGAGATAAAAGAGGATAGAGCAAGAGAGACACCTTGTTGTTTTCGATGGGTTAGGTTGTTTTCACCGGTCTGGCTTCATGGGCGGGTAACAGACGACCAGGGACTCATGGTTGAGCTGTAGGCAGTATCTCTTTATTCATGCAGGACAAAGCGCAATCTAAGCCGAGCTGAGCTAAACTAAAGGTAAAGTACAGTAAAACTCACAATGCTGTCTTTATATATACTTGCCAAGTAAGGTGGAAACAGGATGTGACATGGAGAGGGTGGAGAGAAAAGTGACTGGTGAAAATCAGAGTGTGACAAGGAGGGGGTGGAACAGGCGAGAATCCTATCACTGAACCACCAATGCCCTGGAGGGAGGGTGGTGCTTGTTAACAGTGGTTATGTAAATAGAATGAAGTGGTTATGTAAATAGAATAGTGTTAAGCAGGGGGGATTTAAACCAATTGAAACAGAAGGGGTCTCATGCATACCAACAACACCTGAAGCACTGAAGCATCTCTCCTATAGGTGGGGACTTAGGGCTTGAACTTGGGTCCTTGCTCACTATAATGTGTGCATTCTACTGAGTGCACCTCCAAAATTAAAAATCGTGTGTGTGTGTGTGTGTGTGTGTGTGTGTGTGTGTGTGTGATCTTTTTGTTGTTAGTGTTGGGTTGGTTAGAAACCCTTTGTTTTCTATTTAATCGAGTGAGTTAATGCCAAGAAAGATAACTGGAGTCATAATGAAGGCATTCCTGTTGAGAAGTTGCCAGATAAAAATATAGTTTTCTTCTCTCCAGTGAAACAGATGAAGGTGAAAGTCAAAATCTGGTTGAATCAGAGGAGGTACGACAGAGCTACCATTTTCACCAGGTTGTTTCATTTGCTCCATCCAATTGGTTCCATGCGTCAGTGACAGAGGAGGCAGGGCAAATTGAGGCCTGGGGCATCCATATAAACACGTGATCTAGAGGCTGCACACAAGGCATCTGTTCCTAGCCCACTAACCAGGGCTCATCTGTGTGATCATGCCCCGGTCCCCTGGAGTGGCAAGGTTGTCTCCAGCTATCACTTAAGGAATCTGCTTACTTGGAGAGTTGTATTTTTCTTTTCTTTCCCTCTATATTTCCATGCAAGCATTATTTACAGATATCTACCATGTTATCCCCTCAGGGTATTGCTAATTCAGTTAAAACCATTGCAACAGTTGCTAAGGATGCTTCCACCTTCCCAGCATGCCCTTTGCCTCTCTCCACCCCCTTTCCTAGCCTATCTCATCCTGACTTGCCACTTCTGGAATCCTCCCATAAAAGCCGCTCCTATTTCCGCTTTTACTCTTTTTGCTCTTCTCTCTTCCACGACCCAACCTGGAGAAGGGCTGTTGGGATAGTGGGAGGTGGCCATTTTGCTAGCTCCATCTGGCCTAAACCACTGTGCCCACTCATACCCAACTCTGGGGCGCCCGCTGAATAAAGATTTGTGTTCCCGCTCTGCCACAAATTCCTGGTCTCTTCTCTCTCCCCATGACGCAACCCAACATCCCCCTCTCTGTCTTCCTCTCCTCTCTCCATTTCTCTCTGTCCTATCCAGCAACAACATCAATAACAACTATAATAATAACCACAACAACGATAAAACAACAAGAGCAACAAAAGGGGAAAAAAGCCTCCAGGAGCAGTGGATCTGTGGTGCAGGCACCAAGTCTCAGCAATCATGCTGGCGGCAAAAAATAAAATAAAATAAAATAAATGCCTATAAAAAATAGATCTACCAGAGATCCAACAACTCTGTGCCTAGTTATTTTCCAAAGGACACAAAAGCACTCATCCATAAGGGCATATGCGCACCTATATTCACTGCAGCAGCATCCGCAGTAGCCGAGAGACAGTAACAACTCATGTGCCCAACGACAGAGGATGGATAAAGAAGATGTGGTATACGTATGCACAAGGGGTCCTGCCAAGCTGTCAGAAAGGATGAGAGCCTGTCGTCTGTTACAACGTGGAGAGAACTAGAGAATATAATGCTAAGCAAACCAAGAAAGTGAAGAACAATTTCCAGATGATTTCACTATTACATGGGATAAAAAGAAACAAAACAAAGAAACAGATAAATTGAACAATAAACCCTAAGGCCCTAATGCTGTAATGAGGATATTAAAGGGGAAAGGGAGAGGGGTGGGAGGGTGGAGGGCATCTAGTGAATTGTGGAGGAGGGATATGTATACCTTGATGGTAAGTGTGGTGTGGTAATAAAATTAGAAGAGAGGGGAAATCATGCCTTCTGTCTGTGTGTGTACATGTCGAGTGATATTACCTCAGTAAGACAAAACATTTGTTCTAGTGTAATTTTTAAGAGCTCTTAAGACCTTTCTGGGTAGACATTATATATAGCCACTATCTTTTTTCAGAGCGGAAAGACTTATGCATGCATGCCGCAGGGGTGGCGGTGAGGGGAGGGGAGTTAGCTTTTAATCCATAGCATTGGGGTCAATGGTTCACACCAGGGCTTGGGGAGTGTGAATGGGAGGGAGAGCATGGACTAGGGGGAAGACTCAGAAGTGAGGGAATGGGGCTCTATGGGTAAACTTTACCCCTCTCTAGACTTTCCAGGGATCTGCCCTGCTTGTGAGGAGTCCCAAAGCCTCTGCCGGTGGCTCATGATCTTTCCTCCTCTCTTTTCACATAATCCCAGGCCACCTTGAACAAGCACCCCTGGGCCTCCTGAAGCCTACCACCTAGCAGCAGTGACCACGCAAACTCTTTCTCACCTTTGTTATTTTCCTGTCCTGGTCTAGATAAAAAGTCTCTCTGAAATCGTTGCACAAGATTAACAGTAGTGTTATGTGAAGTGAAAATGTCACTTTCACTCATGAGATTTTCATTCTGCTTTCTCCCATACCTTTTCAGACTCTCAAAATTTGAAGGTTCTTGAAGGTGCCCCCTCCAGCCCCCTTCCCATGCACACCCCCTCAATACAAACAGCTGAAAATTAGGTCTGTCTTCACTGCACCTCTCACTTCACGGTTGATGGTGTTTTTCCTGCCTCTGGTGCTAATAAAAACAAGTCACAAAAAGGGAAGGTTATTCAGGCTGGCAACACATTTTGAGTACATAAATTAGTCTTGATTTAAATTATATAAACTCATTATCTGTGAGGAAACTGGGTTGCCCATAAGCCTATTAGAATGATGAATGTCATGTGTGCAGCCCCAATAGCTGTCCCTGGAGAGTAGAAGCCAGGAACAGAAAGAGTCCTGGCTCCCAGAAGCAGCACAAAACCTTGAGGCAACCCTGTCATCTAGCGCCTCAGTGTCTGGCTACATGACAGCAGGGGGAAGGCAGGGGCCTTACAGGGGAGGGACCTGATTCTGACTCTAGCTGGAGGCACAGCACAGTAGCTTGACTTCTTTCATCTTGCCTTACAGGCCTGACTTTCAAAGTGGCTGTTTGGGTCTGTGACTCTAGAAGCAGGGGAAGCTTGAACATGAGGGGCAGGGGGCCACTGCGGGTCCTGACTAGGGCTGAGGGGGCATGCAGGCTGTGAGTGCAGGTGGACTTCTGAGCACCTATGGCTTGACCTATGGAAAACTGACACGCTCCCTAGACAAAGTATTCCAGTTCTCAAAGAGAAAAGTATTTAATTCATCCAGTACAAATTAAATGAATGTGGGGCCAGGTGGTGGTGTACTTGGTTAAGCGCACACATTACAGTTCACGAGGACCCAGGTTCAAGCCCCTGGCCCCCACCTGTAGGAGGAAAGCTTCATGAGTGGTGAAGCAGAGCTGCAGGTGTCTCTGTTTCTCTCCCTCTCTTTCTTCCCCTCCCTTCTCAATTTCTCTCTGTGTCTACCCAATAATAAATAAATAAAACCATTGAAAACAAATTAAATGAATGTCTACTATAGACCAGGCATTGAACACACACATACACACACACACACACACACACACACACACACACACCTCCAAATGATCCAGGCACGAGGACCTGGCAGCATCAAAAGAAAAAGGATATATGTCGGGCTGGCTTCTCGGGCGGAGAGGGACTCATGGCTGAGCTGTACGTAGTATCTCTTTATTCATGCAGAATGCAGCACAATCTAAGCCAAGCTAAACTAAACTAAACTGAAAACACAATCCTATATATACTCACCAAGTAGGGCGAAACAGGATGTGATGCAGAGAGGGTGGAGCGAAAAGTGACTGGTGCAAATCAGGGTGTGCTACGAGAGGGGGCGGAGCAAAAAGACATCGTGAACCAGTGGGGATTAAACCAATGCCCTGCAGGCAGGACGGTGCTTAGTCATGTAAATAGAATAGTGTTAAGCAGGCGGGATCAAACCAAATGAAACAGAAGGGGTTTTTAGAAGCAGAATTAGAAGCAGACCAACAGATATATATCTCCAGAAAGATGACTTCTGTTCTTTCAATGTCAAACTAAACTTTGTTGACCAAAAGTCTCCCAACATCTTGATCCAACTACTATTACTACTAGCTAGGGTCGAGATCTTGGAAAGATCTAGGTTCTAGATGTTACTTTGTAGGAGAGTGTTAAGTTGCAGGTGTATTTTCTCTGGTAGAGCTGCAAATAAAGGTTTTAAATTTTTATTTTATTTTATCATTTAAATCATATGAAAGTGAGAAAGAGCCAACAGCATCACTCTAGTACATGAGGCATCAGTGGTAGAAGCATGAGCCTTAGGCGTGCGAGTCCAGCTGGGCCTTTGCTTGTTTCCACGGGAGAAGGAGGGTGACTTTTTGTTGACAGTAGGACATTCCACTCCTCTCAGTTTTGCATCCAGGCTCACAATCTTATTTCAGAATTCCTTCCTTCTTGGCTACATACAAATCAGCTTCTCATATGTCCCTCTGATCCCACTATCGTCCCATGGTTTTTCTTATTGATGAGTTAGATAAATCTTTAGTGAAGACTCCAGATGTGTTGGTAGGAGAGCTGTGCCTACAGCTTTCAGGAAGCTGCATGTTGATACAATATTAGAGATAAGGTGTCAAGGGATCATAGATAAGAGATAGCCAACTCAGGCTCCAGGGGCTTAGAAGACTTCTCACAGAGTTCACCAAAAGACACATGAAGATCAGACGAGATCCGGCATGCTCAGGGTGGTATGGCTGTCGATCTGTCAACACTCAGTGGGGAAGCAATTTCAGAAGCCAGACCTTCCACCTTCTGCATCCCATAATGACCCTGGGTCCATGCTCCCAGAGGGATAAAGAATAGGAAAGCTATCAGGGGAGGGGATGGGATACAGAGGTCTGGTGCTAGGAATTGTGCAAAGTTGTACCCCACTTATCCTATGGTTTTGTCAATGTTCCTTTTTATAAATAAAAGTTTTTTTTTTAAGTGATGAGTTCAAGTTTCACGTACTTGCTGTCCTCCTATTTAACTTTCCATTATGCCTTAACTCTTTTTGAACTGGTAACATGTTCTTTAATAAATTTACGTCATACAGAATTAAAAAAAAAAAAAGACACATGAAAAGGGTAAAGGAAGTAGATGCAAGTGGCGGTATTTATGAGCTAGAGGGCAGAAAGCAAAAAGGTGAGGCGCCTTCACTGCGCACCGGTCCTGATGTTAAAGAATGTGTGTGGTGGACAGGGGCAGATAGCACAATGGCTATGTAAAGAGACTCTCATGCCTGAGGCTCTGAAGTCCCAGGTTCAAACTCCTGCTGTGGGAGAGAGCAATGGCCAGGCTGTGGAGGACCCCGGGGCCTGGGGGAGTTGTGTACAGAGAGCACTAGGATGTGACTCAGCAAGTTATGAACAGGGGGAAGACATCTGGGTGGTGAGGCCCCTGGGTTCACGGTCTTAACACCAAGGTGGGAAGCACATTCAGTGAGGCTGCCTATAAAACGCCTACATACTAGCTTGCTAGAAAAGGCACTATGAATTTTTTTTAATAGAAAAACATAGAAAAAGAATACATCATGAAACTCCTAACAACCTAGTAATTCTGGCTCCATTCAATTTTCTCCATAACTATCACAAAAGAAAGTACCAAATACATAAACTTGTGGAGACACTTCTATGTTTTAGCTGGAATGTCAACAGTGAGTCTTGACCATCTATCAAGATTTGTTTTTCCTTTCTTTATTGGGGGAATTAATGTTTTATAGTTGACAGTAAATATAATAGTTTGTACATGCGCAACAGTTCCCAGTTTTCCCCTTAACAACACAACCCCCACTAGGTCCTCCACCATCATGTTCCAGGACCTGAGCCCGCCCCCTGACAGCCACCCCAGAATCTTTTACTTTGGTACAATACACCAGCTCCAATCCAGGTGATGCTTAGTGTTTTCTTATCAAGATGTCTTTCTCTCTGCTGGTAAAAATAGAAAATGCACATGTGCAGTAAAAGCTGGGATGACATATTTCAAAGTAAAACCCAGAGCAACAGGGAAGTCAGTCCTGGAGAAAGAGACCCCAGAGACCAGCTAGTAGGTAAAATCGCATTGCTCAGAAAGGTTGCTCATCCTTCAAGTTTCCTTGGCCAGATGCTTCCATCTCAGCAATAAATAGCAAGGCGATCTGCATTCTCAGCACAAAGGAACATCATTTGGTTGTGGTGCGGCTCACAGAGAACTGTTCAGCAGTCACAGCACTTTTGTTTCTCATCTCACTTCACCTTTCCAAGAGCCTACGAAGCAGAGGGACTATGTGCTATCATGCCCATTTCGCAGGTGAAGAAGCCTGTGCCCAGAAAAGGTAAGCGATCATCCCGGTACCACAGACCATAAGAGATGGAATGGGGGACACCCAGCTGCTGGAGTCCGGCTGGTACTGCCATGGAATTTCCACCAGATGTTTCCTTAAATGCAAGCAAGGAGTGATTGTGCTTTATTCTTTACTTTGTGAGTACTGAATATGTAGTTATATACCGAGGTATTAACTCCTTTATTAAGCTCACTAACTTAAGAGTCCAAATTGTACTGCTTCACTTGACGAGATCCTGTGACATGAGATAATCCAGAAAGAGAAGGATGAATATGGGATGATGTCACTCACAGACAGAAGTTGAGAAAGAAGAACAGGAAGTGGAAACATGAACTTGAACTGGAAGGGTAGGGGTGGGGTGGGGAGGGAGCTTTCGGGTCCCAGTGCAACATGGTGGAGGAGGACCTAGGCTGGGGGGTTAGAGTGTTTTGCAGAACACTGAGCACAACTGCATTTACCATTGATTGAAACCATTAATCCCAATAAATTTTTATTTTTTTTATTTAAGAAATGATAAATTAACAAAACCATAGGGTAGGAGGGGTACAACTCCACACAATTCCCACCACCCAGTCTCCATATCCCATCCCCTCCCCTGATAGCTTTCCCATTCTCTATCCCTCTGGGAGCATGGACCCAGGGTCGTTGTGGGTTGCAGCAGGTGGAAGGTCTGGCTTCTGTAATTGCTTCCCCGCTGAACATGGGCGTTGACTGGTCGGTCCATACTCCCAGTCTGCCTCTCTCTTTCCCTAGTAGGGTGGATCTCTGGGGAAGCTGAGCTCCAGGACACATTGGTGGGGTCTTCAATCCAGGGAAGCCTGGCCAACATCCTGATGACATCTGGAACCTGGTGACTGAAAAGAGAGTTAACATACAAAGCCAAACAAACTGTTGAGCAATCATGGACCCAAAGCTTGGAATAGCGGAGAGGAAGTGTTAGGGAGATACTCACTGCAAACTCTAGTGTACTTCTGCTTTCAGGTATATATTTTGCAGTAGTTTATGGATACATGTGAACATAAGCTCTCTCTCACAGAAATTGGTGTATATCTAGGTTTTGGGACTTTGTTAGAAAGTGAACCACCTGATATGAAATTAGAGTATACTATGAAAGGAAAGGTCTCACCTGAGTAATGAAGCTGAAGGGTTGTCATTCCACATGTGAGGTCTCTGGACACAGTCTGAGGTGAAGCATGTTGAGGTGGCAATCGTTGCACTGGTTAGGTTGTGGTCGGCGGATGCAATATTATTTGATATGGATTGGGAGAGGCATACGGGAAAGTGGGCCCTATCCAAGGGTTCCAGGACTGGGGGAAGTAGGGGCTCTATAGTGGAGATGTGAGGTTCCTGCTGTCTTAGGGTTCAAAAAGACAATCGATAGTTAATGTTATCATCACATTATTTGGTAATTGGGTTAACTTTGAAAAGTCCTTTTGTTATGGTTTGCTGTACAGTACCCACTAACTTGTATATAGCTGTGCTATTGGATGCTTCTGATCTACTTGGTCTAGGCTTTTGAGAGAGTCCGCATATCAAATAAAATTTTTTTTAAAAAAAAGACTTTACAGTTCCAGATCCAGGTCCTGCTACTAATAAGCTGTGTGTCTCGGGTCTTGGATAAGGTCTTGACCCTCTGTGTGCTTACCTAAGGGGTGTGCAATTCCGTAAGCAGTGCTCGCCTCTGTGTGGTGGTATATATCACAACAGTACAGGTGAAATAATGTTAAGTACAGAGCATATTAGCTTGTGCCTGTGTTTATATGTTGCCTGTGACAATACGGAACTCTTCCCCTCTACCCATGTGTGGCCTCTCGTGGAATACTGTTGTGGCCCCAGCCCCCCAACAAGTCCCCCTCAGCTGCGTCCATCTCCACAGGTATTTAGAGAGATGCTGTTAACATCTGGTGCTGCCCCTGGGCACCACTCCTCTGACAGAAACCTGAGACCTCCTGAGACTCCCAGCCCACAGTCTTCTTCCTGGGGCTGCTTTCAGGCAGACAGTAGTGGTGGCTGGCCGAAATCTCTCTGGGTGCTTCTACAGAGACGGTTCCGTCAACTGCCCAAGAAGCGGAGTGTTGCTGGGGGTTGATCTGGTCCCAGGGTGAGGAGGCCATCTGCGGTCCTGATCTACAAAGCATTAGTTCTTTGTTGGTGCTGTATTCTTTGATAACTCCATGGGCGTCCTGGCTTTCTGGAATCGACACTGAACTTAAGATGAATGAGTTTGGCTTTGAATGATGGCTTTGGCTCAGATTCTGTATGTCTGGGTCTAGCTGGCCTCTACATCCCATTAAAGTCAGACAAAGACTCTAGCTGTCATTTGCTGCTGGCTCCTATAGTTGTTTCCTTCATGTGGATTATAAAGACTGGTGAGGGTTTGACAACCTACTCTTGATTTAGAGCAAGCAGCTCCCTAATTGCCAAGATTCGTCAGGGTTAGGAGTCTCCATCGTTAATACACAGAGCTACTTATTCTCTGAAATGGAGGGCGCTTGACAGCAGGACTGTCCAGCCCACATGCTGTCCAGCCAGCTAGGCTGGTGTGGGCTAGAATTCTGTCCATACTTGGCTTGCCGACCAATCTGTCCTGACTCAGACTGAGAAAGCGTTTTCTGGGAATTTGCCCAAGTCTGAGAGATAAGTAGGCAGCAGGGCATGCTGGACAGCTTACCTTGAACAGGAGCTACAGAATCATGTTGGCCATTAGATGCTAATCTTCAGCAATTTTTACTCTCGAAAAGAGACATTTAATATAGAGTAGTGCAACCCTGGGCTACACGAAGATTCCTTTCTACCTCTTAGTCTTGACATCTCAGTCTCTGGAATGCCTGGGTGGCATGCCTTCAGCCAAGTACCTACCAGAATGAGTTTCTGTTTCCATTTTTAACCATAAGCACATACTGATGAGGTTTGGAATTCATAATTAGTGTCTAGCTGGTTTAAAAAATAACCCAAGTCCATAAAACTTGCCAATCTTTGTGAAATGTCCAAAATGGATGGATGTGTAACGAATGACTGCAGAAGGATAATGATTGCGTGAGGCTGGGACTGGGAATAGCTGGGAGGGACAGGTGAGGACATGGACTCTCTAGGATGAGAAAAGACTGAAGCTGTCTGTGGTGGTGTCTACACGGCCTGTGAACACAGCGAGAGCCACTGAAGGGCAGGCACATCGCACGCGGGCGATCCTGCGGCAAGCGACGTACATCTCCATTCAACTGCAGGAAGTGTGTGTTTTCAGTATTCTTCAGATTTTAACGCAAGGCAAAAACCTTAGTTCTGTAATGCACCTTGGTTATATGACACGCCTTCATTTGTCAAAGCCTCTGTTGAGGGTCTGAGACTGTTGAGACTAATGATTTGGCCAGGAACATCATGAACAGCTCCCTGGATGAGGCTGTAATTTGCCTCTGGCCTGAGGGGTTACGGTTCAGAAGGGACAGAGTCCTTCTAGGGGCTGAAATCAGCATCAGGCATCTTCATGGGCCAGACTCTCACTAGTGTCCACTACTGTCTTCCTAGGTCTGGATTCTAATGAGTGAAGAAACTGGATGCAAAAAAAAATAAATAAACACTAGTCTTTTTACTGACTCCTCATTCTTCTTTAGCTCTGCGCTGCTGATGTTGATAGTTCTGGACAGCTCACACCAACTAATCAGCCAGGGCAGGAACATGCCAGGGAGAGTGTGGGAGGGAGGGAGGCAGCTGGGAGGTGAATGACAGCAGTTGCCATAGTCCCCGTGCGACTGATTCTACTACAGGAGCTTCTGTGTCTGAACTGTCACTGGACGAGTTAGAAATGGACCAAAAGGTAGCTATTAGCCATCCAGACAGTCCACTGCAAGCCTTAGATTAATGTCCAAAGGGGTTATTTTGCAGCTGAACCTCACTGTTTACACTGTGCAAACCCTTTCATGTGACTCACTCTTCATCTGACCTCAGAATCAACAGTTTTCCCTTGAAAAGAAGGTGAGCTATTAGACAATCAGAGTTTCCCTGATGAGTTGGGAAAGTGATATGAAGATGGTCATCTAACAGATACATGGTGGAACCAATGAAATCTGTGTTAAGTCACAGGACTAGAAGAGCAGGGGAGGGGGTCGGGTGGTAGCACAGCGGGTTAAGCGCACATGGCACAAAGCATAGGGATCCCGGTTCAAGCCTCCGGCTCCCCACCGGCAGGTGAGTTGCTTCACAGGCAGTGAAGCGGGTCTGCAGGTGTCTTTCTCTTCCCCCTCTCTGTCTTCCCCTCCTCTCTCCATTTCTCTCTGTCCTATCCAACAACGACATCAACAATAATAATAATAACCACAACAACACTGAAAAAGAAAAGAAAAGAAAGAAAAAACAACAAGAGTAACAAAAGGGGAAAAAATAGCCTCCAGATTCAGTGGATTCACAGTGCAGGCGCTGAGCCCCAGCAGTAACCTTGGAGGCAAAAAAAAGAGCAGGGGAATGGGACATCCGGCATGGCCATGGAGTAACAGGGACCAGAAATGATCCCCCCCCACCTCACAAAACAACAAATATCTACAATTATCCACCTTAACAAAATCCACCAACTACAGCTGAGACATTTGCAGTCTCAGCCACCAAGTTGCAAACGCTATTATGATGCCATCCTGACTTCCCTGGGCAGACGACCTCACCAGTGTGTCCTGGAGCCTCCCCTCCCCAGAGCCCTGCCCCACTAGGGAAAGACAGAGACAGGCTGGGGGTGTGGATCCACCTGCCAACGCCCATGTCCAGTGGAGAAGCAATGACAGAAGCCAGAACTCCCACCTTCTGCACCATAAGTCATTTTAGTCTATACTCCCAGCAAGGGAGAATTGATAGGAGGAAGATGACCAGAGGGCTCTGAACTCCAACTCCATCAGGACCTGGAGAGAGAAGAGGAAAAAAGAAAGGCTGCTTAGATGTAGTAATCGGTGTAGGTGTGACTTACAGGTGTGACTTACTTAAAGGAAGAGAAGATGGGACCATGGGGGTGGGGGGAGGCAAATATATACAAATGTAGACAGATAGTTGTAGAGATAATAGTTCATCCAAATCTACAGCTGTAGGAGAAGTGCTGTAGCTTCCAATGAAGGGACTGGGGATCCAGAACTCTGGGGGTGGGAACGGTGTGGAGTTGTTGTACCTGTTATCTTGTAATTTTGTAAAGATTAAATCACTAATAAAAAGAAAAAAAGAAAAAAGAGGAGGAGATCAGGGGGAATGAAGGCAGGAAAACTTCTAGAAGTGAAGGAAATGTAACACCCAACTCCAGCTTCCAAGGCTGAATAGTAACCCTTCTCAGAGCAGTATTAGCTACAGAGATGAAGTAAAGTTTGAGCTAGAGAGGCAAGTATTTCTGCCATTACGTTTGGTTGCCAGTGGTTCCCTGTTCTAGGGTAACCAACTAGCCATGAACTCCCTGGGACTTTCCTGGTTTTTTTTTTCTTTCCCTCCAGAGTTATTGCTGGGGCTCAGTGCCTGCACTATGAATCCACTGCTCCTGGAGGCCATTTTTCCCAATTTGTTGCCCTTGTTGTTATTGTTGTTGGATAGGACAGAGAGAAATCAAGAGAGGAGGGGAAGACAGAGAGGGGAAAAGAAAGATAGACATCTGCTGACCTGCTTCACCGCCTGTGAAGAGACCCCCCCAACCCCCCGCAGGTGGAGAGCTGGGGGCTCAAACTGGGATCCTTGTGTCGGTCCTTGCGCTTTGCGCCATGTGTGCTTAACCTGCTGTGCTACTGCCAGCTCCCCAATTTTCTGATTTTTAATCCCAAAGTTTTAAGTATCAGGAATCCACTCATGACAGTCATTGGTCACCCTATTGCAAGGAAAGACATCTATCCCTGTGTGCTAAGAGAAGAAATTACCCAAAAGAACGCAGAAAACAAAGAAGTCACCTTCTACCTCCAGAGTTTCAAATTTGAGGCCTAGATATGAGAGAAGATGACTTTGAGATTTTAAGATTGTGTAAACAGGTGAAGTCTGAGATGGGGTGCTGGGTGGAGGCACACCTCTTTGGGTGCACATGTTACAGGGCACAAGGACCCGGCTCCCCCCTGCATGGGGAAAGCTTCATGATTGGTGAAGCAGGGCTGCAGGTGTCTCTCTGTCTCTCTCCCCCATCCTCTCAATTTCTGGCTGTCTCTATCCAATAAGCAAATAAAGATAATATAAAATTTTTTTAAACAAAAGACTGAGGTGGTGACAGTGGTCTATGATAAAAATCATTCTTTGCAGTGTGGTGTCACTTGCTACTCTTGAGCATTTCAGGTGTGGGTGATACAGCTTGATGTAAATCATGGAATGCTGAGGGCCGGGGGTGGCAAGCTGGTTGAATACACTCATCACCATACACGAGGACCAGACTTCAAGGCCCTTACCCCTCCCTACCTGTAGGGGTGTCTCATGAGAAGTGAAGCAGGACCAGTCTTCAAGGCCCTTACCCCTACCTGTGGGGGTGTCTCATGAGAAGTGAAGCAGGACCAGTCTTCAAGGCCCTTACCCCTCCCTACCTGTGGGGGTGTCTCATGAGAAGTGAAGCAGGTCTACAGGTGTCTATTTTCCTCTCTCGTCTCTCCATCTCTGCCTCCCCTCTTAATTTCTCTCTGCCCTATCAAATAAAATTGAAAAAAAAAAAAAGAAAAAAAAGAAAAAAATGCCCCTGGGAGTGGTGGATTCATAGTGCCGGCACCAAGCCCCAGTAGAAACCTGATGGTAATAAAAAATTATGCTATGGTATGATTCCGTGTAATTCTGATGATTTAAATGGTGTGGTTTAATGTAAGTGTATATAATTATGTATATATTTTAATATAAATGTAAACATGAATGGCTGTACCTGGCTAAGAGTACGACACTGAACAGCTAAGCTTCAGATACTGTTGAGAACTTCCTCTTCTCTGGAATCCTGAAAGAAAAACATTTGGCTGATACTGAAAACAGCATCTCTGGATTGGACTATGGAATCTAGAGCAGGAAGGACTTAAGTCTCATTGCTAGGCAATGGGCAGACTCCAAAAACCCTGAAGCCAAAAGAGCATAAAGCCAGAAGGTGTATCTGCAGGACGAGTCACGACACACTTGTCCCAGACGATGTCACAGAGGTGCCTGGCATGCAAGGCTAACTCGGAAACTGCTGTCTGTTGTTGTTATTTTTTTTTAATTAAAAAAAAACATATTTACTTATTTATTCTCTTTTGTTGCTCTTATTGTTTTAGTGTTGTAGTTATTATTGTTGTTATTGATGTCGTCATTCTTAGGACAGAGAGAAATGGAGAGAGGAGGGGAAGACAGACAGGGGGAGAGAAAGACACCTGCAGACCTGCTTCACCACCTGTGAAGCGACTCCCCTGCAGACGGGGAGCCAGGAGTTCAAACCGGGATCCTTACGCTGGCCCTTGTGCTTTGCGCCACCTGCGCTTAACCCACTGCGCTACTGCCTGACCCCCGGCTGTTGTTATTATAACAAGTAACCTAGACAAGAGTTGGCAGGTCTGCGGTTGTTTGGTGTCTGGAATCAAGGGAGGACCTAGCTGTGATCCACACAGAACAAAGATGAAATGGTCTTCAGGTTCCTATAGTGAACACCACTGCCGACAAGAACGGTGTGCAAAGATAGGCACACGCCTACCCTCTCACCTCTGCAGACCTGGGTCCCCTTCAGCTTCCTGAGCCTGCACAGAATCCAGGGGAGGCAACACATTGACTGGGTCCCTTTCTGTCACTAGAAGTAAAGGGGGGCTTAAACACCGACATTAACTGCAATACCTAAGGCTGAGTGAAAATTTCACAGACAACAGAATTCAGTCCATAAACTTACACGGTCCTATCATATACTGACGTTTCCTCCTTGTCAACTGTCGTGTCAAGTACTTGACAGACATTAACTGCTAGAACTGAGCAGCCATCTTTGAAGGAAGTCCAGCTTTCAGGCAACCAAGGCCCACACAGCTCTTATGACTCTGCTATAAACTCCTAAGTCTGATAACATAAAAACTTCACTCTAGGTTTGACTGGCTTTAAAATATGTAGCCTTGGGGCCAGGTGGTGACCCACCTGGTTGAGCACTTATGTTACAGAGCACAAGGACCCAAGTTCAAGCCCCCGGTCCCTAGCTGCAGGAGGAAAGCTTCATGAGGGGTGAAGCAGTGCGGCAGGTGTCTCTGTCTCCCTCCCTTTCTATACCCTCCTTCCCCTCAATTTCTGGGTGTCTCTACCAAATAAATAAAGGTAATTATTTTTTTAATACTGAGCCTCTAATTCATATTGAAATCTATGACCTTGTTGGATTTAAAGTCTTATTTTCTTTCTAGATGCTATCCTTTTGTTTTGGAGATGCCTTACTTTATTCCAAACACATACTTCGAGAAGGATTGCCATCAGGATAATTTACTCCCATGTCAGATGAGGAAAAACCAGGAGTATATATTCAAATTCTATTTCTGATTCCCTTTGTACTGATCGACCATGAGCCTGCATCTCCTAACCTCTGTTCCCATTAAATGGGCTAAGTGGATGAGGCCTAGAACATGGGAGATTCTTGTGTGTCATTTATAGGCACAGAAGGTAACCAAAAGATACAAATGAGGCAGAAGGACTCTTCACTCCTACAATGTAGGCTAACTCTCGGGGACGCACTCCACGGAGATTTCTAGACGGCGGCTGCTGAGCGTGCGCGGATAATGTGCTACATGCACGGTGTCCGGCAGACAGGGTGAGTCAAACTACATTCCAGCCCGTGGCCCATTCACCCGGCGAGGTGTCCAATCCATTCACCTAGTCGTCTATCCTAGATTTCCTCTAGCTGGGGCAAGGTGCTTAAATCTTGCTACTAAGTACCTGCTTCTCACCAAGCCACATATGTGTAAGCCTCTGCCTGATAGAGGGAAATGTACATTTTCTTCCTTTCCTTGGAAGCATTTTTTTTTTTTTCGGTCATGGAGGCTCTATTGTTCTGGGCTGAGTTCATATCGACAGAGACAGAGGGAGAAAGGGAGAGATGCCACGGCACCAACAGTTACTGCAGTATAGTAGCGGCTGGGCTCCAGACTTGCCAAGCAGGAGACAAAGCAGGCACTCCACCCAGGCGAGTGAACTTGCTGGCCCAGGAGCGAGCAGCTGTTCAGCATGTGCTCAGAGGGGCCGCATGGGCTGGAGGAGACTCTCTGTGCTGTCTGAGAGTCAGCTGGGGGCTGACCACTTCCCTTTAGTGGCCTCGCTTTTACAGATGGTTGAAACAGGAGGCTGTGTCTCTTCGAGTCTTTTACTGGAAAGACAAAAGGCCGAGTGAGTTTATGTCCAGAGAAGTGCTGGGTGATACTATCCGCTTCTTTCTCCTCTTGAAGGAGAGGTAAGAGGAGAGATGAGGTGCTCTCTGAGTGTGAGTGTGCCCACAGCTCTCAGGACTTTGAGATCGGCTGGAAACTGGCACCCATCCATCATTTTTCTTCTTGCCTCCTTGATTGGGTATTTCTAGTAGAGCTCCTCATTAAAGTGATATTAAGAAAACTCATAAATATGTAGATAGTCTCCTTAATTATCTACTGCTGGATACTACTCTGGTGCATTTGCATAATGAGCTTTTAAAAGATGCAGATGTGTTTTACAATTAGGGTCCAGGTGGGGGCTGGGAGACTGCCTGGAAGGAAAACTCAGCTCACTCTTAACAACACCAAAGGCGCAGGACCAACCAGAGAAAGCCTTAAGTCTGAGGAAGCAAATTTGTGCTCCTGGAGGGCTTAGTTCCTCCCCACAGATTTCAGATAAGATTAGGGAGGTTGTCAAGTTAGAATCAAGGCCAAGCAAAATGGAATTACACGCTGTTCCAAATGCTGACAGCAAAGCTAATAAATCAGAACAAAGGCAGTAAAGCAGTCAAGGCTGGAAAGCCAAAAATGGTGTGTGGGACACTGCCCTGTTCACTGGTTCTCTGACAGAGGAGAGCTGATGCCCTCCACTGGGGCGCAAAGCAGGGCACGCCCCCACCCCACCCCCACCAGGAAAACAGCGTGCCCATGAAGCCAACGGGCTCTGGCTAAAGAAACGTGAGCAGAGATGGTGTCGGTCATTTGGGGACAAAAATTCATAGTATTTGCTTTGTGATCAACATGATTTGCTCTTCCGCTGAGAATTTGGAAGGAGTGCAGATACTGGCGCTTTCTTACACCTGGGTGATGGGATGTGACAGTGAAGATGCCGAGGGAAGGAGGCTGCCACCAATACACACTGGGCACGGGTCAGAGAGAATCCTATTTTTTAATGGAACCAAGAATTTGGAGGGTTGTTGTTAAAATTTTCGGCGGCTCTTGCTGGCCGGGCTAGCTTCACGGGCAGGTAACAGAGACGCGGAGACAACGACTGGGCAGGGAAGCTGTATTTCTTTATTTAAGAACAACGATTCATAAACTAAGACAAACTAATCACCAAACAGAATTCTGCTGTCTCTTTGCGGCGGCGCAAGCTCTCTCTCTAACTCTGGAACTCTGCAACTCTAGAACTCTGCAACTCTTCAACTCTCCAACTCTGGAACCCTGGAACTCTGTCTCTCTCTCTTACTCTCGAACTCAGGAACCCTCTCGGGGTTCCTAGGGGCAGGGCCAAGCAGGCCCGCGAAAACTAACTGGACTGATCCAATTCTCTTGGCGGGGGAGAACTACCCAATGTAAAGCATACAACAGAGGGTCCTTGTTATAGCCAAAACAAAGCAAAATGAACAAACAAACAACAACAACAAAAGAAAACCAAGCCCATCCTGACTAGCAAAATAAAGATAAGGAAGGATCATGGTGTAGTCTGGTGGTAGAAAGTACATCACATAGCCAGGCTATGGATTTAACCTCTACAATGAGAGAGAGGGAGAGAGAGAAAGAGAGAGAGAGAGAGAGAGAGGGAGAGACACAAAACAAAATACCTGAGGCCAAGAGCATGGAACACTGTTCCAAAACCAGCCTTCAGAGTCTAGTTCAGAAACTGATTAAGGACACAAAACCAAACCACTTTTCTCTGTTCGCTTACAGGGGCCCTTCCTGGGGCTCTTGAATGCTTCTACCTAAACAGCATGGTACTTCCTGACGTTTCTCTCCAGCTAACGTGATTGATATTCACAACAAGTAAATGCATCTGACCCATGTGAAGGCTCATGATGAGGGTGAGTAGTGATCTGATAAATTCATTCTGTTAAAATAGAAACTGGATCCCCTTATATGAAAACTGTGATGTAAATCTTTGCTTGATAGTAATATCCCAACAGAGGAGAAGATGGGACACCAGTAACAGCGAAAGAATCCTAAATGAGACATTAATTTTGATGTGCAGAGGAGCAGCATCGATGCTGGCTATGGTTTTAGCACCATAAGACGCAGCAGGTCGCACAGTGACAGAGAGAAAGACTTCTGTTGGGAGTCGGGAGGTAGCGCAGCGGGTTAAGTGCACATCTTGCAAAGCGCAAGGAACGGCATAAGAATCCCGGTTCGAGCCCCCGGCTCCCCACCTGCAGGGGAGTCGCTTCACAGGCGGTGAAGCAGGTCTGCAGGTGTCTGTCATTCTCTCCCCCTCTCTGTCTTCCCCTCCTCTCTCCATTTCTCTCTGTCCTATCCAACAACGACAACAACAGCTATGACAACAATAACAGTTGCAACAAGCACAACAGCAAGGGCAACAAAATGGGAAAAACAGCCTCCAGGAGCAGTGGATTCATAGTGCAGGCACGGAGCCCCAGCAATAACCCTGGAGGCAAAAAAGAAAGAAAGAAAGAAAGAAAGAAAGAAAGAAAGAAAGAAAGAAAGGGAGGGAGGAAGGAAGAGAGAAAGAAAGAAAGAGAAAGAAAGAAAAGAAAGAAAGAAAGAAAGAAGGAAAGAAAGAAAGAGAGAGACTTCTGTTCTTGCAGTCTGAAGGACATAAAAGTAACTGGCTTTTTTCTATGGCCACCACACTTTTCTAAATGCTTTCATTATGTGCACCATTTAGTCACCATGAAACCCCGTGCGGTGCCCTCAGTTTAAATAGGAGCAAACAGAGAGATCAGAGAACCTGTTTTCTCTGTTTTGAACTCGGGCAGCCTAGTCTCGAAGTCCACGCTGATACGACTGAAAGAATCACAATCTGCAGTGCTTCAGTGTCTCTGACTTGCAGGCACTCTAAAAGGAATCACAATCTGCAGTGCTTCAGTGTCTCTGACTTGTAGGCACTCTAAAAGGAGTGCAGATTAGTAAGTCAGAAGGTGGAGAAAAAGGAGGGTGCATTTTAAGGGAAACTTGCTAGAGGATAGTGCTCCCTCCCCTCCCCTCCCCTCCCCTCCCTCCTCTTCTTTTTCCCTATAGTCACCAGGGTTATTACTGGGGCCTGAAGCCTGCACTCTGAATCCACCACTCCCACAGGCAATTCTCTCTCTCTGTTTTATTTGATAGGACAGAGAGAAATGGAAAGGGATAGGGATGGGAGAGATATGGAGGGAGAGAGACAGAAGACACTTGCAGACCTGCTTCACTGCGGAGTCCCCCCTCCCAGCCCCCACAGGGGGGAGTAGGGACTTGAACCTTGGTCCTTGTGCATAGTAATGTGTGGGCTCAACCAGGTGTGCTACTGCCTGGCCCCCTGATAATTTTCAAAATATGGCATGACTGTGACACTCATTCAAATAAAAAAAATAATTAAAATATCTGAGAGGTTTTATTTAACTCATTCCTTCACCTGGATAGGTGTTATGATCATTCTTTCAAAGCAGAATTAAAAATATCACATATACATGAATTGATAAGAAACTTAGGAAAGGAATTTACAGATGAATGCTAGACTAGAGGAACAGGACCATATCCAGAATGTGGGACCAATTGTGTTCCACTGGGTACAACCAGCACTCCATGAAATGATGGATTTATACTGATCTGCTCTAACTAGTTCTCTGGTTCTACAAACAGCCTGGTCAGGGCAAAGTGCACACATTTCTGGGATCTGATGATGCCTGGACATGCCACTGAAAGAAGATACAATGAAATCCTTTTTTCATTTCTAAAAAAGGTGCAATTTTATACAAAGAGTTCTATAGTTGCACCATAAACAAAATATTTTAAAAAAAAAAAGCGCCAGTTCCTGCTCAAATAGCGATATGGAGAAGCTAGAACCCTCCCCCCAAACCCAAACACTAAATTCACGTGATTTGTTTGGATTTGGTTTTTGTTTCTTAAAAACAAACAAACACCAGAGAAGTCCCTGGAATTGAATGAATGTATGTGTGTGTGTGTATATATATATATATATATATATATATATATATATATATATATATATATATATTAGTAAAGTACGCACTCCCTTGGGGAGCGCTGTCTTCCTACTCCTCTGCAAGGATTCTTATACTTGGTAAGGTTAACAGTTACTGCTTTAACACTTGCCTTCCAGGACCAGAACCATGTTTCCCTGCTAAAGGTCTGAAAGCAGCACTGACCCCAACAGCTTTCCTAAGGGAAGATGGAGCAGCTCTGCTAGTAAAGTGGCAGGCAGTCCACCATTGGTAGGAAGATGGCTGAAGGCCAAACTGCACTTCCTTTGTTGAACAAAAGTCTGTGTCCTGGTAATTGGCCACCTCTTGGTTAACCACAATGACAGCAACAGCAACAACAATAATAACAGCAACAATAAACAACAAGGGCAACAAAAGTGGGAAAAAAATGGCCTCCAGGAGCAGTGGACTTGTGGTACAGGCACTGAGCCCCAGCAATAACCCTGGAGGAAAAAAATAAAAAAGAAAGAAAAGAAAAGAAAAGAAGAACACCTTCCTAATAATAAAAGTCCAGGAATGGATGACTTTACAAATGAGCTCTATAAAACCTTCAGGAAACAACAGTTCATAGCTCTATTTTTAAAGCCCTTCCAAAAGATTAAAAACACAGGAATTCTCCCTTCGACCTTCTAAGGAGCCAACATCACCCTGATACCAAAAGCAGATAGGGACCCAACAAAAGAAAACCTACAGGCCAATATCTCTGATGAACAAATGCTGAAATACTGAACAAAAATCCCAGCCAACTAGATATACAGCAGTATATTTAAAAAATTGTTCATCATGGGGCTGGGTGGTGGCGCACCTGGTTGAGCGCACGTATTACAATGCGCAAGGACCCAGGTTTAAGCACCGGGTCCCCACCTGTAGGAGGAAAGCTTTGCGGGTGGTGAAGCAGTGCTGCAGGTGTCTCTCTGTCTCTCTCCCTTTCTATCACCCTCTTGATTTCTGACTGTCTCTATCCAATAAAGAAAGATAATAAAAAATAGTTTTTAAAAATTGTTCATCACAACCAAGTGGGACTTATCTCAGGAATGCAAGGCTTGTTCAATATACATAAATAAATCGATGTGATTCACCATATCAATAAAAGCAAATCCAAAAACCACATGATTATCTCAACAGATGCAAAGAAAGCCTTTGGCAAAATCCAACATCTGTTCATGATCAAAAACACTATAAAAATGGGAACAGATGGAAAATTTCTAAAGATAGCGAAGTCCATATACAGAAAGCCTACAGCCAACATCGTACTCAATGGGGAGAAACTGGAAGCATTCACCTCAGATCAGGGACTAGACAGGGCTGTCCACTACCGCCATTATTCTTCAACATAGTCCTGGAAGTTCTCACCGTAGCTATCAGACAAGAGGAGGGAATCAAAGGAATACAGACTAGGAGTGAAGGAGTCAGACTCTCACTGTTTGCAGAGGGTAGTATACATAGGAAAAAAAACTAAAGAATCCATCAGAAAGCTTCTGAAAATCATTAGGCAATATAACAAGGTGTACAAAACTAATGCACAAAAATCAATGACATTCCTTTTCACAAATTGCTCTTCTAAGTCAGAAGAGGAGGGTATCCAGAAATCACTCCCATTCACTATCACAGCAAAATCAATAGACTATCCAGGAATAAGCCTAACCAAAGAAGTGGAAGACTTGTATACTGAAAACTATAAGTTGCTATTCAAGGAAACAGAAAAATGATACAAAGACATATAAAGATTTCTCATGCTTGTGGACTGGAGAAATTATAATCATAAAAATGAATATTCTACCCAGAGCCACATACAAATTTAATGCAATACCCATCAAGGACTCACCAATTTTATTTAAGAGAATAGAACTAAAATTAAAATAATTTATCTGGAACCAGAAAACCCCTATAATCATCAAAAACAATCTTGAGAAAAAGAAGCAGAAATGGAGGCATCACACTCCCAGATCTCAAACTATATTATAAGGCCATCATCATCAAAACTGCCTGGTACTGGAACAAATATAGATACACAGACCAGTGGAACAGACTTGAAAGCCCAGAAATAAACCCCCAAACCTATGAACATCTAAATATTGATAAGGGGGCCCAAACAATTAAATGGAGGAAGGAGGCTCTCTTCAATAAATGGTGCTGGGAAAACTGGGTTGAAACATGCAGAAGAATGAAACTGAACCACTTTATCTTACCAGAAACAAAAGTCAACTCTAAATGGATCACAAACCTGGATGTTAGACCAGAAACTACCAAATACTTACACTGGTGGAACACTTTCCCATCTAAATCTCAAGGACATCTTTGATGATACAAACCAAATTGGAAGGAAGACTAAAGCAGAAACAAATCAATGGGACTACATCAAACTGAAAAGGTTCTACACAGCAAAAGAAACTATCACCCAAACAAAGAGACTCCTCACAGAGTGGGAGATCTTTTCATACCATACATTAGGAAAGAGACTAGTAACCAAAATATATAGAGCTCACCAAACTTAGCAACAAAAAAGCAAATGGCAAAAGATATGAAGAGAATATTCACTACAAAGGAGATACAAAAGGCCAACGGACATGAAAAATTGCTCCAAGTCACTGATTGTCAGAGAAATGCAAATAAAGACAACAATGAGATACTACCTCACTCCTGTGAGAATGTCAGACATCAGAAACAGCAGCAACAGCAAATCCTAGAGAGGTCGTGGGGACAAAAGATCCCTCCTGCACTTCTGGTTGGAATGTAAACTGGTCCAACCCTTGTAAAGAACAGTCTAAAGAACCCTCACAAGGCTAGAAATGGGCCTTCCTTATGACCCAATAATTCCTCTCCTAGGGATATATTGTAAGGAGTCAAGCACACCCATCCTAAAAGATTTATGTGCACCTATGTTCATAGCAGCACAATTTGTAATAGCCAAAACCTGGAAACAACCCCGGTGCCCAATAACAGATGATGGCTGAGAAAGCTGTGGTACATATATATACACAATGGAATACTACTCAGCTATTAAGAATAATGAACCCAGGGGCTGGGTGATAGTGCAGTGGTATTAAGCACACATGGCGCGAAGCACAAAGACCAGTATAAGGATCCCGGTTCAAGCCCCTGGATCCCCACCTGCAGGGGAGTCGCTTCATGAGCGGTGAAGCAGGTCTGCAGGTGTCTGTCTTTCTCTCCCCCTCTCTGTCTTCCCCTCCTCTCTCCATTTCTCTCTGTCCTGTCCAGCAGCAATAACAATAATAATAACAACAATAAAAAACAAGGGCAACAAAAGGGAAAGAAAATGGCCTCCAGGAGCAATGGATTCGTAGTGCAGTCACTGATAACTTGGAGGCAAAAAGTAAATAAAATAAATAAATAAATAAATAAATAAATAAATAAATAAATGAAATAATGAGCCCACCTTATCAAATCCCTCTTTGATGGCGCTAGAAGGAATTATGTTAAGTGAGATCAGCCAGAAAGAGAAAGATGAGTATGGGATTATCGCACTCATAAACAGAAGTTGAGAGAGATGAACAGGAAGGGAAAGGCAAAGGAGAATTTGACTGAGTTTGGAGGATTGCACCAAAATAAAAAACTCTTGGGGGAGGGGGAGAGTAAATTTTCAGCTTCACTATTGGGAGGGTGGAGGTAGGGAACACAGACCTTTGGTGGCAGAAATGGTGTTAAAATAGACTCTTATTAACCTATAGTCTTATAAATCATTATTTAATCAATACGTGAAGGGAAAAATAGATTGAATGTCTCAAAATTCTTGATGCATAGACCCCAGTTCTGAGTATATATTCCTTCGATCTAAGCACTGAAGGTTTCAAATTGGTAAGCTGATTGAATTTTAACAGTGCGCTTAAATTGTTAGTACATTTCTACTAATAATGACTTTTTAAAATACTAAATCACCTATAACCTTAGACCAGAAGCAACTGGTCTTGACAGTATATAAGATACAGTTATTTATCAATAGCATTAAACAGTATAAATCATGGTAAGGTCTAGCCATGGGATTTTCAAAGTAAACCAAATTTCCAGATAACTTGGTTATTACAATAACTATACATTGCCTCCTTAAGCTCTAAGACAAAAGGAACTTTCAGAGGTGGCTGTCCCTTCTTCTCCATCTGTCCACACTGGCATCTGCTAACGCCCTCCTTCCTGCCTGCCTCGTTATGAGTATACTCAGATGACCACCTGTCTTTCTGCCTAGACACCTCATCTAGCTGGATCCCTTGTATTTGGGGGTGGAGTAGGGGGATGCTGGGTGAACTCTGCCAGGCTTGCTCTGTGTTCATATCCTGCCCCTGAACTTCAGAAGCCAGGCAGCTGTATGTCCCACTGTTCTGATCCCCCCAAACCCACCTGCTGCTCCTGCTGCTGCTCTCCCAGGACGGGGGGGGGGGGGGTAGAAAGCAGATCCAGTATTTTCCCCAAGTAGATATCAATCTTCCCTTATACACTTCCTGTGCTGCAAACCAAAGAGCCATGATCTAGCCTGGGGTGAGGAAAATTGCTAGTTAATGATTACATAGCTTTTGAGAATGTCATGATATAAGATGCATGCCCTGAGTCCTTCAAGGTTGTGGCCCAAATCTTAAAATCTAAAAGCCAAGGTTCTGACTATTTTGTTTCTGTGTCACAATTCTTCCTTACGGTAGTAAACAGAGTAACCTATCTGGGGCCTGCGTGGGAGGGAGGTTTTAGAGGTCCCAGGAAGTCTGCAGCAGAGTATCGCCGAGGTGCGATGTCGCACGAAGATGCCATGTAGTGCACACTAATCTCAGCAGCCATGTGGGAGAAAGTGAAGGGCTTGAGTGGACGGGAGAGAGCGACGTGTGGCCGTGGTCGCCTGGGGTAGTCGGGGTAACAGGCGGTTACAGTCTCGTGTGAGCAATGCGACTGGGAAGGAGACAAGGACTTTGGAGAGGTGTGGTGTCTGAGGCGTGGTGTCCAGGCAATCTGGTGACTCTAAGTGGAGACTTGGGTGGGTGGAAACTAGGGAGACTGGTTTATGGCTTAGAAAGCTGGAAACAAAAACAAATGCAGAAGGAGCAGGTTTGGGTGGTACTCTCTGAAAGACCACACACACACACACACACACACACACACACACACACACCACTAGGTCACGCAGTAGAAAGAGTAATGATCTCTATTCTGTGTAAGTGACCACCAGTTTAATGGCTTTAGATGCCCATTTATGGGACTGAGCAGCGGCTTTCCCAGTAGACTGATGTCACCACGTGCATGCACCTGGGTCGCCATCTGCAGGGGAGGGCAGGGAGCTCCACAAGTGTTGAAACAGTACTGAAGGTGTCTTTCTTTCTCTCCCTATCTCTCTCAAAAAAGAAAAAACGAAAAAAAGAATGTAAGAAGGAAGGAAAGAAAGAAAAGAAAGAAAGAAAGAAAGAAAGGAAGAAAGAAAGAAGGAAAGAGGGAAAAAAAAAAAGCCTCCAGGAAGCCAAACAGGCACCAAGGCCCTAGCACTAACCCTAGCGGCAACACACAAATAAAACACACATTTATTGTCTCAGAGTTCCCGTAGGTTAGAAACCAGTGTATGGCCTAGCTGGGTTCTGCCCTTTACGTCTCTCATAAGGATGTGACTAAGATGTCAGCAGGGCCGGGGTCTCATCTAAAGGTTCAACTGGAGAAGCAGCAGCTTCTAAGTTCCTTTATGTGGTTCTTGGAAGGATTCAGTTCCTTTAGGGCCACTGGGCAGAAGCCTCCCTGCTTTTGCCTGGGGCCTTAGCTACTGTGGAAACATGCTTGATGAAATCTAGCAAGGCAAAGAAGCAACAGAAAGGGTTACTGGCTGAGAATTATTATCTCTTAGCAGCAAGCTAATCCTGGACATGGGATTCTATCACATATGCAGTATATTAAAATCGAGGCACATGCTGTTGCTACATTCAAGGAGAAGGGATTAATCAAGGGCATGAATGTCAGCGAGTGGGGCATGACTGAGGGCCATCCTGGAGCCTCAGAATTGGAATTCACAATCAGAATTGCAATTCACTTCTCCCTTTGCCACTTACTAGGTGGCAACTTTGAATACGTTCTTGGACTACTTGAAACTTATTTCCTCATCTATAACATGTTGCTACTTATCTCATTAGATTAAACTGACAATGTCTGTAATAGGCAGCACATTCTTTCTCCCTTTCCCATATGTATTAGTTTTCAAAGCAACCCCATCTAGTAGCCCGAGTCTCCGAGTGAAGTCTTCCCTGATGACCTGAACTTGCTCCCATCCCAACTGACCGCATGAGTGACAAATGAACCTCCCTGATGAAGTTGAGTAAGAAGATCTGAAAGGGAAACTAAAAGCAGGACCTGACCAAATTGTAAGTAGGGCACCAAAGTAAAAGCCCTGTGGTGAGGGGTAGACATGCAGCTTCCTGGGCCAGTGGGGGGTGGGAGTGGGTGGGAGGGATGGGTCACAGTCTTTTGGTGGTGGGAATGGTGTGTATGTACACTCCTAGCAAAATGTAGACATATAAATCACTAGTTAATTAATTTAAGAGGGGGAAAATCAATTGTATGTCTCAAAGTTTTTCAAAACACAAACTGAGTCTTTTTAATATATAGGCTGTGTAATTGATATGCGGACTCTCTCAAAAGCCTAGACCAAGTAGATCAGAAGCATCCAATAGCACAGCTATATACAAGTTACTGGGTACTGTACAGCAAACCATAACAAAAGGACTTTTCAAAGTTAACCCAATTACCAAATAATGTGATGATAACATTAACTATCGGTTGTCTTTTTGAACCCTAAGACAGCAGGAACCTCACATCTCCACTATAGAGCCCCTACTTCCCCCAGTCCTGGAACCCTTGGATAGGGCCCACTTTCCCGTATGCCTCTCCCAATCCATATCAAATAATATTGTATCTGCCGATCACAACCTAACCAACACAACGATTGCCACCTCAACATGCTTCACCTCAGACTGTGTCCAGAGACCTCACATGTGGAATGACAACCCTTCAGCTTCATTACTCGGGTGAGACCTTTCCTTTCATAGTATACTCTAATTTCATATCAGGTGGTTCACCTTCTAACAAAGTCCCATAACCTAGATGTACACCAGTTTCTGTGTGAGAGAGCTTATGTTCACATGTATCCATAAACTACTGCAAAATATATACCTGAAAGCAGAAGTACACTAGAGTTTGCAGTGAGTACCCCCTAACACTTCCTCTCCACTATTCCAAGCTTTGGGTCCATGATTGCTCAACAATTTGTTTGGCTTTGTATGTTAACTCTCTCTTCAGCCACCAGGTTCCTGACACAATCAGGATGCTGGCCAGGCTTCCCTGGACTGAAGACCCCACCAATGTGTCCTGGATCTCTGCTTCCCCAGAGACCCACCCTACTAGGGAAAGAGAGAGGCAGACTGGGAGTATGGACCCACCAGTCAACGCCCATGTTCAGCGGGGAAGCAATTACAGAAGCCAGACCTTCCACCTTCTGCATCCCACAATGACCCTGGGTCCATGCTCCCAGAGGGATAGAGAATGGGAAAGCTATCAGGGGAGGGGGTGGGATATGGAGATTGGGTGGTGGGAATTGTGTGGAGTTGTACCCCTCCTACCCTATGGTTTTGTTAATTAATCATTTCTTAAATAAAAAAAAGTCTTAAGATTTGGGGGTGAAAGCTACTCTAACAAAACAGCCAGTACATTCTTCCAAATGGATCCACATCCTATTGATTGATTGTCAATTCCTTTTCCTAGAATGGTGCTTTGCATTTCAAGACCCCTACCAGCTGTTTTTTTTTTTTTTCTTCACCGGCTTCATTTCTTAATACTGTCATTCTGTGCCCCAGAAATAAAACAGATCCCTTCCTGAGTTATTGTTTGCCCAGAGGCCCAATTTGGGTTATGGTGGGAGAGGTTGTCTTAGACAAAGGCTGCAATTTCCCAGTCTTGGGAGATCCTACACCAGCAGGCTGAGCAGTTTGTGAGGAACTAGGAGCTGAGGAGGGAATCCAATGTCACCAACAAGCAGAAAACATGCTCACGTGTTTTCTACTTGGGAGTCTGGCAAGGTTTTTAATTGTTTCTAAAGAAACAAGTCGGCTGATGTTAACCATATGGAACTGTTAAAACATGGGGGAACCGAATAATACGGTTGGATCATGTTTCTTTAGTTGTCTAGAAAACGGCAAGTAATCTGTTAAGCAAGAACAGGACCTCAACCAACAGTCACAACAACTTCTGCATCTGAAATTCTTCTGAAATGTCCTTGTCAAAATGATTCCAAATGGATGATACTTTTTTACTCAGTTTTTTACTCATTTTTCAATGGTACTTTTTATTTTTTTTTTAATTTTTAAATTACAGAATTACATGTTGACAGGGGTTTGAATCCACATCATTCCCACCACCAGAGTTCTGAATCTTCAGTCTCCCCACTGCAATCCACCACAGTTCTCCTAAAGCTGTAGGCATGGCCCCGCCATCTTCTCTGCAACTATCTGTCCACATTTATACATAGCTGTCCCTTCTTTTCCTGATTCAATCCTCTCTTTCCCTCTAAACCACTCATGACATCAAAGCTACCTCCATGTGTCCCTCTCCTTTTCCTTCCCTCTCTCTGGATGCTGATGGAGCTGGAGTGTAGAGTCCCTTTATCTTCATCCTGTCACTTCTCTCTCACTGGGAGTGTAGGTCAAGGTTGTTTATGGGAAGCAGGAGGTGGCAGTTCTGGCTTCTGTAGCTGCTTCTCCGCAGAGCCTGGGCGCTGGCAGGTCAATCCACACCCCCAGCCTGTTTCTATCTTTCCCTGGTGGACCAGAGCTCTGGAGATTCGAGGGTCCAGGGCACACTGGTGAGATCATCTACCCAGAGAAGTCGGGGTAGAGTCATGGTAGCATGGAGAACCTGGTATCTGGAAGGCGGCATGAGCTAAGTTGAGACAAGATGGTTAATGAACAGGAACCAGAAAGTAGGATCAGAGCAGATGAGATTAGGGATTTTAGGGCAGAAGAAAGCTAGGGAAACTATTTTAGGCGTGTTCCTGGGGGCACGCAACTATCATAGTTTTGCTTGAGTTTGGTAACTAGCCTGAGGTTGGAAGAGAGTGCTGAGAGAATGGTGTCAGAGTGGAGCACCAGGTTTGAAGAGCTGCGAGGTTGACTTCTCAGGCTGGTGTCTCAGGTGACAGTCCACAGTAGGATTTCAATAGCAGCATCATGCGGGGTGGCAGCACCAGTAGCGATTTGGTTAAAGTTGACAGGGTTGCTATGGCGGTCAGGAACCACAGAAAAGGAATTTCAAAAAGTGTGGGCATATCCTAGAGGGACCAGGACCAGGAGAAATGCAGGTCTTAAAGTGGATGCAAGGGGTTTCTTATAGTCTTAGAGAAAGTAATAATATCAAGAGTTGGGAGTCAGGTGGCAGCACAGCAAGTTAAGCGCATGTGGTGCAAAGTGCAAAGACTGACATTAAGGATCCCGGTTCGAGCCCCTGGCTCCCCACCTACAGGGGAGTCGTTTCACAAGAAGTGAAGTGGGTCTGCAGGTGTCTTTCTCTCCCCCTCTCTGTCTTCTCCTTATCTCCATTTCTCTCTGCCCTATCCAACAATGACATCAATAACAACAGCCATAATAACTACAACAAAGGCAACAAAAGGGAATAAATAAATATTTTTTTAAATATCAAGAGTTAATTATTATAGCCAGGTTAGTTGGGGTCTAAGTATCTGTGTTATTATACTTGACTTCACTATTATCTGAATGTTTCTAGTGGTATTCGAACCTCCTTGTATTTTAAATACTTACAAGATCAAAAAGTCTTGACCTGTCTGGCCTAAAGCTGGGATTGATTTAGATGTTTGCAGAGCTTTATTTTCTGATACATTTTTAGAGATCCTTAAACAATCAATCCCCTTATCAGAGTTTGATCATTTTGCAAATCTGAGATGAATCATGAGCAAGAGCTAGTATTTATGCTTAGGGCTCTAGTCTAGGCAGTTGGGGAACTTGAGATATTAAATCTATCCACCCCTCCCACAGGTCACATTGCTAGTGATAGGACTAAATAGTGATAAGACTAGAGTTCACATCTTCCCCACCACCAAAATTCTGTGCCCTCCTCGCTAGATAACCACAATAGTTTTCCCAATTTTAAATACGGATTGTGTTGTGTCTGGCTGTTTATTTTATGTATGTGTGTTCAGTTCTCTAAATGCCACATATGAGTGAGACCATCCTATAGTTCTCCTTCACCTCCTTGCTTATTTCCCTAAGCATAATGTTCTCAAGTTTCACCCATTTTATCCCAAAGGATGTAAAATCATCTGATTTATTGCTGAGTAATATTCCATCGAGTACATGTCCCATAACTTCTTCTTCTTCTAGTGTTTGCCCTTCTTCCGTAGCCAGTCAACAGCGTCAGGTTGAGCCTGATGTAAAGTTTCGAGACCTTTGAATCTGGAGAGGTGGCAGTCGTTGACTATGTGGGTCATTGTCTGTAGCCGCAGGGGCTACATAACTTATTTAACCAGTCATCTGTGGAGGGATATTTTGGTTACTTCCAAATTTTTTCTATTGTAGATAATGCAGCTATGAACATGGGGGTGCATATATCCCTCCAAGTTAGTGATATTATCTCTTTTGAATAAATGCCTAGGAGTGGGATTTCTGGGTCGTAAGGTATTTCCATCTGTATTTGCTTAAGGATTCTCCATACTGTTCTCCAGAATGGTTGTACCATTTTGCATTTCCACCAGCAGTGTATTAGAGTTCCTTTCTCTCCACATCCTTTCTAACATTTATCTTCTGTTTTGTTGATGAAGTCCATTCTTACAGGTATGAGGTGGTATCTCAGTGTGATTTTAATTTGTATTTCTCTGGTGATGAGTGAATTAGAGCATTTCTGCATATGTCTGTGGGCCATGCGTATCTCTTCTTTGGAGAACTGTCTATGCATGTCCTCTGCCCACTTTTTTATTGGGTTGTTCTTTTTATTTTTGTTGAGCCGAATGAGTTCTGTATAAATGTTTGATATCAAGTGTCTGTCTGAAGTATGATGTTCTCCCATTTGCTAGGTTTCCTGTTTATCTTCATGGAGTTTTCTTTTGATGTATGAAAGATTTTTAATTTGATATTAATTCCACTTGGTCAATCTTGCTTTTGTTTCCTATCAATGCCCATGTTCAGTGGGGAAGCAATTGTAGAAGCCAGACCTTCTACCTTCTGCATCCCACAATAACTCTGGGGCCATACTCCCAGAGGGTTAAAGAATAGGAAAGCTATCAGGGGAGGGGATGGGATACTGTGCAAAGCTGTACCCCTCTTATCCTATGGTTTAGTCAGTGTTTCCTTTTTATAAATAAAAAAATTTTAAAAATTGTTAGATTTATTCCTAGATATTTGATCTTCTTGGGTTCATTGTGAATGGTATTGCTTCCTTCAGTTTCATTTCTTCTGACCTATCTTTTGCATAAAGAAATGTCACAGATTTATGGGTATTGATTTTGTAGCCTGCTACTTTACTGAATTTATTGTTGACTTCCAATAGTTTCTTGGCAGAGTTTCTGGGGTATTCTAGGTATATCAACACATCCTCTGCATATAATGAGTTTAACTTCATCCTTTCCTATTTGTATTCCTTTGATATCTCTTTCTTGTCTGATTGCTATGGCAAGGATTTCTAGGACTATGTTGAATAAAAATGGTGAGAGTGAGCATCCTTGCCTAGTTCCTGCTTTTAGGGGAAAAAGCTTTCAAATTTTCCCCATTGACTATGACGTTAGCTGTGGGTTTATCATATATAGCCTTTATTATGTTAAGGAACTTTCCTTCCACTCCCAGTTTCTCAAGAGCCTTTATCATAAATGGGTATTGTACCTTGTTGAATGCTTTTTCTGCATTGATTGATAGAATCATGTGATTTTTATCTTTCCTTTTGTTGACATAGTGGATTGCGTTTATTGACTTATAGATAGTAAACCATCCCTGTTTCCCAGGGATGAATCCCACTTGACCTTGGTGGATTATTCTCTTAATATATTGTTGTATTCAATTAGCCAATATTTTGTTGAAGATCTTTGCATCAATATTCATCAGGGATATAGGTCTATAAATTTTCTTTTTTGGTGGGGTCCTTTCCTGCTAGAATGTATTTGAGAGTGTTCACTCTTCTTCTATTTTCTGGAAGAGTTTGAGGAGGATGGGTGTTAGTTATTCTTTGAATGTTTTGTAAAATTTGTTAGTATAGCCATCAGGACCTGGGCTTTTGCTCTTGGGTAGGTTTTTTATTACTGTTTCAATTTCTTTACTAGTGATTGGCCTGTTAAGTTTATCTACTTCCTCTTGTGTCAAGGTTGGTAGTGGGTATGACTCTAGGAATGTGTCCATTTCTTCTAAGTTGTCAAATTTGGTTCCATACAGGTGTCCATAATATTTTGCATAATCTTTTGAATCTCTATCTCATCTGTTGTAATATCTCCTCTTTCATTTTTGATTTTACCATAGCACTCTCTCTTTTTCTCTTGGTGAGTGTGGCTAGTGGCTTATCTATTTTATTTATCCTTTCAAAGAACCAACTCTTGGTTTCATTAATCTTTCTAATGGTCTTCTTGTTTTCTATTTCATTGATTTCTGCTCTGATTTTGACTATTTCCTGTCTCCTGCTGACTGTTGGTTCTTTTTTTGCTCCACTACTAGTTGGTTGAGGTGGGTTGTTAGATGGTTTACTAGTGATTTCTCCTGTTCACTAATGTGGGCCTGTATTGCCATGAACTTCCCTCTCAGCACTGCTTTTGCGGCATCCTATAGAGTCTGGTAACTGGTTTCTTCATTTACATTGGTATCAAGATAATTCTTAATTTCTTTTTTGATCCCTTCAATGACCCATTTATTGTTCAGCAGTATATTGTTTAGTCTCCGGGCTTTGGGGAAACTTCTTTTCCTTTTTTGGTTGATTTCTAATTTCATGCCTTCATGGTCTGAGAGGATGCATTTTATAATTTTAATATTTACATATCTGTTTAAACTATCTTTATGGCCCAGCATATGGTCAATGCTTTTAAATGTTCCATGTGTACTTAAGAAGAATTTGTATTCATTACTTTTGGGATGGAAAGTTCTGTATGTATCTATTAGGTCCATTTCATTTATGGTTTCATTTAAGTTTGCTATGTCTCTATTGATTTTTTGTCCAGATGTTCTGTCTCTTGCTGTGAGTGGTGTGTTGAAATCTCCTATTATTGTGCTGTTATCAATATCTCCCTTGAATCCAGTGTTTGTTTTACATATTTGGGTACTCTTAAGTTGGGGGCATATATATTAATGATGGTTATATCTTCTTGTTGGATTGAACCTTTAACCATTATGTAATGTCCTTCTTTATCTTTGATTACTTTCTTTGCCTGAAAGCCTATTTTTATTAGAGAATAGGATAGCTGTCCCTGCCCTTTTTTGTGAGTGATTATCTTGAAACATCTTGCTCCAACCACTTATATTCAGTTTCCATTCATCTTTTCTTTGGATGTATGTTTTCTGAAAGCATATAATGGATGGATCCTGTTCTTTAATCTGTTTGGCTACTCTGAATCTTTTGACAGGTGAATTTAGGCCATTCACATTTAAGGTGATTATTGATATGCGTGGTTTACTTATGTCCATTCTGATTTTTGTTTTATTTTAAATTGTTGAGTCTTTGCCCATTTGTTTCTGTCTAACCTACTGAGTGGATGAGTTTCTGTAGTGAATTCCTCACTAATGTTTCTTGTGTTCTCTGAAAATCTCTGTTCCCTGTTTCGTTCTGTGGTTACCCTGTGTGTAATAACTAGCATTGTGTATCTAGAAAAGTCTTTTTTAAGTTAATCTTGATAAGGCTTCTTTGTCTTTTAATTCCCTCCCATTTGTTTGTTGTTCTTTCCTATTTTATTGTGGTTTTGTTTCTAGTCTACTGTTGTTGAGGTGGTCTGGTGTCGGGCTGCACCGCGGAGAAGAGAGCGGACATCCAGAGCAAAGGGGTACACAGATCTTTATTATAGGATGGGGGGGGAGGTTTGGTTCAGACCACGTGGAGCCAGCCGGCAATGGCCGACCACGGGGGGAGAGCAGGGAGCGAGACCTCAGAGAGGGAGAGCCGAGAGCCCAGAGAGAGCGAGGGGAGGGGTGAGGGGGCTTTTTATTGGGCGACAACCAGGGGTGACGTGTAGGGCCAGGATTGGTTGAAAGGGGGCACTCTAGGATTTAGCGAGGCATAGAAAAACCTGGGGGCGGAGCCAGGATTGGTTGAAAGGGGGCACTCTAGGATTTAGCGAGGCATAGAAAAACCTGGGGGCGGAGCCAGGATTGGTTGAAAGGGGGCACTCTAGGATTTAGCGGGGCATAGAAAAACCTGGGGGCGGAGACTGCATCAGAATAAGTCCTCAGCAACATCTCCTCCTATCCCTTTATATCTAAATGGACACAGTAAAGAAAAATGGAGCATGCTTAAATGTTTTAGAGGAATGCCATGCTCAGGTGGGAAGATGTAGGACTTTCTGTGAAGGAGGGAAGGCTTAAATGGCTGCCAACCTTGTGAGATTTAAATGTCCTCCTGTGCTCAACCCCTCTTCAGAGAGAGAGACTTACCTGGAGAGACTCATCTCATAGGTTTAAGCGCAGCCTGCTCAACCATCTCTTCACAGTATCTCTACATCTTTTCTATCTTTCTATCTAGTAATTGCATAAGATGTACAAAGTCTATAAAAGACTATCATGGGGCAGAAACCTTTTGGACATAAGCCTAAATGACATAACAAAATAGGAAGGGACACGAAGGGGAGAAGTAAAAGTCAGTGGGGTGTGAAGGGAAGGATTGTTGTGTAAAGGAACATTCCCTGCTTGAGTGGGGAAAAGGGCAAGGGTACATAATGAGGGGGCGGCAGGAGGCATGACCCACCAAACAGAGGGGCTATTTGGCATTGTATAGTCCTCAAGGCAACAGTCTGTAAAGTCTATGAATTACTCAGGATTAGTCTATGAAAAACCAGCAGCGTGAAGGGAAATAAGCTGCTTCAAAATTGTGTAAAATGTATATAGGGTATGTCAGAAAGTCCGATACAAGTCTCAGTCCGAAGTAGATGGCTAGGGGAGGAATTGGCAGGGGATGCAACGCTGCATGAGGGAGGTCAGCCGCTGGAATGTTGCTCTTTTGTAGATAGCTAGCTGGAACTGCCAACACGTAACAAGCAGGTCAGAAGCAGGAACGGTAACCAGGCATGAAGAAAGTTCTGTCCTTGGAATTCGTGTATCAGGTTCTTCAGATCACGTTGAGTGACATCTAGGGTTTCGGGGGGTGTGCCACGGTAGTCGTGCCATCTAGTGAGTGACGTCAGGGTGTGCAGGGGTTCAGATGGTTTTTCTGGGATTCCTGTGAAAGAAACACAAACAATCTGCTTCTCGTGGTTAATTTGAACTGGTAACAAGTTATAGGTTTGTTATAGTTGATACCTCGATGATTATAATTGGTTTAGAATCTCTTTATGATTTATTAAAAGGTCATGTAATGTGACCTCCTGTAGCAGCCTCTACCGCAGGATCTTGAGACCAATTTTAGCTAAAATATGTATTTTAAACAGACTCAAATTGCTTAGAGAGTTAACGCATATTCGTGACAATGATTTTAACGTTTACAGTGCCAGATTGATGCCAGATCTGTTGTGGATTAATTTCCACAAGATAGTTTACAGGGCACCTTTGGGGGCCCTTCAAAGGTGTCCTGTATATAAAATTTATATAGTTTAGTTTTGGGAATGAATAGTCACGTTGAACATTTAGACTTTTACCTAAATAGTAAGTTACCTTAACAATTAATATTTACCTTGTCTGGTAAAAGTGTAGCTGTAGGGTTACACTTCTGACCGTTAAGTTAGTGTTACCAAACTTGAGACATACCCATAAACATTTAGTTATAACAAACTGGAGGAAAAAGAACTTTTGTTATAAAAACACATTATTTAAAAACAATTTTAAATCTGTCATTAGTCACACAGTTTAAGACTAAACACTTACATATATACCAATACTATATATAAAATTCAAAAGAGGGAGAAAGAAAAAAAATTTTTTTTGGAATGTTTCTGGACGTCTCCAGAAACTTTGGCTGCGTCCAGCATTTTTATATAAGGCCAATAACCTTTTAGAGTACTCCAAGCAGATGGGTCATGCAAAAAAAAGAAAAAAAAATTTTGACATTTAACACACTCATTCACAAAAACAACTGGCCAGTTATAACATAAGACATACAGGGAAAGGGTAGGAGAGAGGTCTCTGTGAGCCAGATTTGCAGGTTCTGCCATGTCGTATTACGGGTCCTGGGATGTATCCTGCATCTGGTCCTCTTGTAGTATTTCTTGTTCTTCAGGAATAACAGCGCCATCCTGCGGGTATTGTCGGACATGGCGGACAGGAACCCAGACAGGTTTAGAGAAATTTTGAGGGAAAATGCATGCGAAACCCCTTCCCATGGTCAATAATGGGTCAGGCCCTTTCCAAACTTTATCGAGTGGGTCTCTCCATTTCACCTTAATAGATGGGAGGGTAGATGGTGTTTGCCAGTGAAGAATAATAGGGGGTAAGGCTGAGTTATTGTAAATATTAAAGAGATTTAACGTAGTTAAGGCTTTTGCTAGCTGGATATTGGGGGGATATGTTCCTCCTTTATCTTTATTTAGTTGAGCCTTCAGTGTTTGATGGGCCCTTTCGACAATGCCTTGTCCCTGTGGATTGTAGGGAATGCCCGTGGTATGAGTAATATTCCAGAGGGAACAAAAATCTTTAAATTGTTTGCTTGAAAACATAGGTGCATTGTCTGTTTTCAAAAGTAATGGGACCCCCATAACGGCAAAACAAGAGAGCATATGGCTTACAAGCTTTTTAGCACTTTCTCCTGTCTGAGCTGCAGCCCACATAAATTTAGAAAAGGTATCAATTGAGACAAACACATATTTTTGTTTGCCAAAGTTTGGTATGTGGGTGACATCAATTTGCCAAATAAAAAAAAATGCTTTAAAAAGCATTAGCTTTTAAACCTCGGGGGTTAACCCCAAGGGTCTGGATAGCAGGTGTCTTTATGAGATTTGCACAAGAAGAGCATGTAGCAAGGATATGTTTTAACTGTGGTACAGGAACATCAGGGAATCGAGCTTGAAGGCCTTTAAGATTAACATGGGTTAGAGAGTGAAAATTAGCAGGATCAGAGACAGAGACTGGGAAAGTTCCTGTGGAGGCAAGGCGGTCAACTGCGGCATTCCCTTCGGACAGGGAACCAGGAAGAGGGCTGTGGGAACGAAGGTGTTGAATATACAGTGGTTGGGTTCGAGAACAGAGCATAGAGGCGATTTGAATCAAGAGAGGGGAAAGTGGGTTGTCATCAATTTTCACATACGAACGAGCAAGCCATGGAAGTAAGTTAACAGTATACACACTGTCAGAAAAAAGGTTGAAGGATTCTGGTACAGCTTTTAGTGCAAGAAAAACAGCATAAAGTTCTTTGTACTGAGGGGAATTATCAGGAAGCTCAGTAAAGAGAGGTTTAGGAGATTGTTTGTCTGGGTAATATATAAGGGCAGCAGCTCCCCTTTTTCCGCCATCAGTAAAGATTGTAGGAGCAGAGGGAATGGGATCCCGAGAGAAAAGTTTAGGTGCTAGTAGAGGCAGAAGAGGTAAAGAAGCTATCAATTTATTAGCAGGAAAATGGTTATCTATTTGTCCTGGAAACCCCACGAAGCTTATGGCAAAGCGGGAATGATGGCGTATAAGCCACTCTGTATCTGTGAGAGAAAAGGGCAGAATGATTAAATCCGGTTCTTTCCCTAAGACCTGCACAGACCTATTTCTCCCTTGGCGAACCATGAATGCTAACGCATCTATCTCAGTGAGGAGTCTTGGAGCTCCTCCTACTGGCGTGTGAAGCCATTCGAGAACCCCATGGTCTTGCCACAGTGCCCCTACTACTGTTGGGGTGGAGTTGAAGATTAGAAGGTTTACTGGAGAGGAGGGGGAGAATCGAACAAGGTGCATGTCCTGGAGGGCCTGGTTAACCCTTTCCAGTGCCAAGGAGGCCTCGGGAGTTAACTTACGTTTTGAAGAGGGCTGTTTGTTTCCTTTCAACAGGTCAAACAGTGGTTGGAGGCAGCTTGTGGGCAGATAGAGATACTGCCTAAGCCAATTTAAATTTCCTAGAAAACTTTGTAAAGAAGCAAGAGTAAGGTTAGAAGGGAAGGTAACATTAGGTTTTAAGGGACGAATTTGCGTTAGAGAAATCTCTGAACCTAGGAAGGATATTGGAGGGATTAGCTGTATCTTCTCAGGGGCTACATTAAGGCCGCTTTTCTTTAATGCAGGAATGAGAAAATCACGTAAGGCATAGAGATCTGTATCTGATTTTCCCCATATTAAAATATCATCTGTATAATGAAAAATATTAAGGCCCTTATGAATATATGGGACAAGGGCAGATTTAACAGCCTCCTGACAAATTGTAGGACTATTGGCCATACCCTGGGGCAGCACCACCCATTCAAATCTGTCAGCGGGGCTGGCATTATTAATAGACAGAACAGAGAAGGCAAAACGTTTACAATCTCGCGGATGCAAGGGGATAGAGAAAAAACAATCTTGTATATCAATAGCTATGATTGGAATTCCCGTGGGAATTGCAGAAGCAAGAGGCAAACCCCTTTGGGGGGAGCCCCAGACCTGCATGGTTTTATTTACTGCACGGAGATCTTGAAGGAGGCGCCATTTTCCCGAGCGCTTTTTAATCACAAAGACAGGAGTATTCCATGGGCTTCGAGAATGACGAATGTGTCCCAAGGACAACTGCTCTCGGACGAGCTATTTTAAAATTTTTAGCTTATCCCTAGGTAAAGGCCACTGTTCCACCCAGACAGGCTCATTAGAAAGCCAGCTTAAGCGGGGTGTTTGGCTACGAACAGTGGCATTTAGTATTGGGGGTGCTGAATAGACCTGGTATCGCGGGAATGAGTTTTACGCTCTGCAGAGGCGTCTGTGGATATCCTAACATTAAGACATTCCAGAAGATCCCTGCCCAGTAAGTTGGTGCTAATATTAGCTACCAAAGGGCGGAAGTGTCCGGTAGAACCTTCTGGGTCTTCCCACATAAGCGAGTCTCGTGTGCAAAATGCTCTTGTCATCCCTCCTATTCCATGTAAACTGGGTCCAGGGATGAGTTCCCAATCTTGGGGAACCTCTTCTTGCCTTAAAATCGTCTTTGCTGCCCCCGTGTCAATCAAAAATTTAAAAGGAATATTGCCAATCTTTACTGTCATAGAAGGGTGACCTTGTTCTAAAACAGGAGTGGTCCACAAAATCTCAGGCCCCGAATTTGTACCATTCAGGGGCGAGCCATCTTTATGAAATTGGGACCAACAATCTCTCTTCCAATGAAACCCCTTACGACATTTTGGACAAACAGTACGTGGTCTCTGGCTCCCTGACTGAAAGCGGGGTTGCTCTGGCTGGAGGCGTGGTTTCCCTGACCGGAGGTGTGGTCGCAACTTATCAGGACATTGGTTACGCCAATGTCCTTGGCGACCGCACTGAAAGCAGGCCCCGTTTTGCTTACGTGGGGCAACTGCATAGACCTGCGTCGTAGCGGGTGTCCCATAATTGCCTGATGTAAGCTCCTGTGTTGCTAGAATCCAATTATCTGGGTGTAGGTGTTTAAGATTAAGGCATACCTGACAGAATTGTGGTGTCATGCCTTCCCAGACAATAGAGCGCAGGAGTAGTGTGCGGACGTCAGGATTATAAACCTTTCTCTCTAAGCTTCTCTTCACCCTTGAGATGAAGCTCGCCAATGACTCATCAGAGCCTTGGTGAAAAGAGTTAATGGGAGCTGATGGATCTACATCAGGTGTGGTCACCCTTTCCCATGCTTGTGTTGCACAGATGCGTACCTGTTCAAAATAACCAGTTGGAAACCTGGCTTCTGCCTGCTGAGCTCCAGATTCATAAGCTCCTGCTCCAAACAAAGCATCAGAATTCCATTCTATCTGTTTGTTACTATTTTCCTGCGATTGCCTAGAGCACTCATCGCGGAAACATGCCTGCCACTGAAGATAGAGAGGGTCTGGGAGTGCAGCACGAGCCAGTTCTTTCCAGTCTTGTGGTGTATTTAAATGCTGGTAAAAGCTTCTCAAAACGGACTTGGTCCATGGAGAGTGCATACCGTCCTCCCTGACTGCTTGCCTGAGCGTTCCAAGTTCTTTCGAGGAATATGGCTGCCACGGCTGAGGGTTTTGTTTAGAAGGGGCCAAGTTTACCGGGAATGTGTGGATTTGGTCCGGTGGCGCGGGAGAGGGAGCTACAGAAGTGGAAAGTTCAGTAGAAACTGCTGTAGTGGCTGCAGGGGAGACTAAACGCATATCTACGGGGACGGAGCTCCCGGGGTGGACTGCACATGGTTTAAAATCCTTAAATGCTGAAAAAATATCCTTTAGCTCTCGTATCTCAGCCACTAGATCTCTTAATGGTGATGTATCAGCAGGGGGCGGGGTCAGGGACGAGGAAGCCTCAGGCGGAGCTGAAACCGCGGCAGCAGGGGCCGGGGGCGGGGTCAGGAAAACGGAAGCTGCAGGCGGAGCTGAAACTGGGACAGCAGGGGCAGGGGCGGGGTTCAGGAATGCAGAAGCTGCAGGCAGAGTTGAAACCGCGGAGGCAGGGGCCGTGGGCGAAGCTGAAACCGGGACGGAAGGGGCAGGGTTCAGGAATGCAGGCTGAGCTGAAACCGGGACGGAAGGGGCGGGGTTCAGGAACGCAGGCGCCTTAGGCGGAGCTGAAACGGAAGCTGAAACCGGGACGGAAGGGGCAGGGTTCAGGAACGCAGGCTGAGCTGAAACCTGAACGGCGGAAGGGGGTGGGGTCAGAGGAGGAGCGTCCGAACACGTGTGCGTGTCTGTGGGAACGGAATTCTTGGGTTTAGCCGCTGATCGCTTAGGATATCTAAGTCTTAAGCACATGTGATTTAACTCTCGTACCTCAGCCTCAAGGTCACTTATCCTTATGGCATACCACGTTTTACATATCTTGAAAGTGGCGACCACAGTTAAAAAAATCCAAGGGGTAGCGAAAATTAAACCTTTTATGACAGCGGGAATCTGTCCCAGGTCAAGAGATAATGACTGGGACACCTCCTCATAAAACGAGAAATTTCCCATAGTGGAGGGAAACGCGGGGCCACAGAAGTGGGCGGATGCCACTTACCTGTGTCTGGGCGGTTTCGGAGACCTCAGGCCGGGCGTGGTGTGGGTACGGAACACGATGGGCGCCAGATGTTGTTGAGGTGGTCTGGTGTCGGGCTGCACCGCGGAGAAGAGAGCGGACATCCAGAGCAAAGGGGTACACAGATCTTTATTATAGGATGGGGGGGGAGGTTTGGTTCAGACCACGTGGAGCCAGCCGGCAATGGCCGACCACGGGGGGAGAGCAGGGAGCGAGACCTCAGAGAGGGAGAGCCGAGAGCCCAGAGAGAGCGAGGGGAGGGGTGAGGGGGCTTTTTATTGGGCGACAACCAGGGGTGACGTGTAGGGCCAGGATTGGTTGAAAGGGGGCACTCTAGGATTTAGCGAGGCATAGAAAAACCTGGGGGCGGAGCCAGGATTGGTTGAAAGGGGGCACTCTAGGATTTAGCGAGGCATAGAAAAACCTGGGGGCGGAGCCAGGATTGGTTGAAAGGGGGCACTCTAGGATTTAGCGGGGCATAGAAAAACCTGGGGGCGGAGACTGCATCAGAATAAGTCCTCAGCAACAGTCTACTGCTGTTCAACTTGCTGAGAACATGTGTTCCTTGTTTTCCTCCTTTTCTGTAAGACTACATTCAATATTTCTTGTAAGGTGGGGTTGATTGTGGCAAATTCCTTTAGTTTTTGAGTATTTGGGAATACCTTTATTTCTCCCTCATACTTGAAAGATAATTTTGCTGGGTACAAAATTTGTGGCTGAAATTCCCTCTCCTTTAATGCCTTGAATATGTCATTCCACTCTCTCCTTGCTTCTAGAGTTTGTAAAGAAAAAAATCTGATGAAAGTCTGATATTTCTCCCTTTATATGTAACTTCTTTCCTTTCCCTAGCAGCCTGCAAAATTTTCTTGTCGTTGAGTTTTAATAATTTTACAATAATGTGCATTGGTAGTGATCGTTTTGGATTTGTGAACCTGGGTGATCGATGTGTCTCCAAAAAATGTGTATTCTGAGGACTGCCTAGGAGAGGGAGATTTTCATCTAAAGTTTCTCTGAAAATTACCTCTGGACCTTTGACCTGGTCTACTTCGTCAGGTATCTCTATAACTCATATATTCAACCTTTTTATGGAGTCTGCAATTTGACAGAGAGTAGCTTCATTCTTTCTAAACCTTTCCTCTCCCTCATCTTTGAATTGAAAGAGTGGGCTAATTGTGTCTTCTAGACTGGAAATTCTTCCTTCTTCATGTGTGAGTCTCTTACCTAAGCTTTCTACTTGAGATTGAACTACACTAAAGATGTCTTGCAGTCCGTGTGTCGTTAAAGTTCAGAGGCTCCAGCAGGCCGGGCTAGTGCTGGGAAATTGTGCCGATGCAGTCACATCTGCCATGTTGTCCCCTCAGGCTACTGCTAGTTCCCGCGAGAGTTGGGACATTCTCGGAGTGCCTGTTCAGCCATGTTGTGCCCTCAGGGCATTGTCTATATCCCTGCGATATTTGGAGTGCTTTGGTTACTCCTCCCCCCTCCCATTCTCACGAGAGTTATTATCCTATCCTGGAGTGCTATGGTTACTCCTCCCCCTTCCCATTCTCGTGAAAGCTGCTCCTAAAGGGTGACCCCACCCAATGTAGATTCATCAGTTCCCATTAACTATCTTCGCCAAGGCACTGATGAATCATTAGTGAGCTTCATCTCAAGGGTGAAGACAAGCTTAGAGAGAAAGGTTTATAATCCTGACGTCCGCTCACTACTCCTGGGCTCTATTGTCTGGGAAGGCATACCACAATTCCGTCAGGCACGCCTTAATCTTAAACACCTACACCCAGATAATTGGATTTTAGCGACACAGGAACTTACGTCAGGTAATTATGGGCACCCGCTACAACACAGGTTTATGCAGTTACCCCACGTAATCACAATGGGGCCTGCTTTCAGTGCAGTCACCAAGGACACTGGCGTAACCAATGTCCTGATAAGCTGCGACCACGCCTACAGTCAGGGAAGCCCTGCCTCCAGTTAGAGCGACCATGCCTCCAGTCAGAGCAACCCCGCTTTCAGTCAGGGAGCCAGAGGCCACATACTGTTTGTCCAAGATGTTGTAAGGGGTTTCATTGGAAGAGAGATTGTTGGTCCAAATTTCATAAAGATGGCACGCCCCTGAATGGTACAAATTCGGGGCCTGAGATTTTGTGGACCACTCCTGTTTTAGAACGGGTCACCCTCCTATGACAGTAAAGATTGGCAATATTCCTTTTAAATTTTTGATTGACACGGGGGCAGCAAAGACGATTTTAAGGCAAGAAGAGGTTCCCCCAAATTGGGAACTTATCCCTGGACCCAGTATACATGGAGTAGGAGGGGTGACCCAATCATTTCGCACACTAGACTCGCTCATGTGGGAAGACCCGGAAGGTTCTACCAGACACTTCCGCCCTTTGGTAGCTGATATTAGCACCAACCTACTGGGCAGGGATATTCTGGAATGTCTTGATGTTAGGATATCCACAAATGCCTCTGCAGAGTGTAACACTTGTTCCCGTGAGACCAGGTCTAATCAGCACCCCCAATACTAAATGCCACTGTTCGTAGCCAAACACCCCGCTTAAGCTGGCTTTCTAATGAGCCTGTCTGGGTGGAACAGTGGCCTTTACCTAGGGATAAACTAGAAATTTTAAAAGAGCTCATCCGAGAGCAGTTGTCCTTGGGACACATTCTCCATTCTCGAAGCCCATGGAATACTCCTGTCTTTGTGATTAAAAAGTGCTTGGGAAAATGGCACCTCCTCCAAGATCTCCGTGCAGTTAATAAAACCATGCAGGTCTGGGGCTCCCCGCAAAGGGGTTTGCCTCTTGCTTCTGCAATTCCCACAGGAATTCCAATCATAGCTATTGATATACAAGATTGTTTTTTCTCTATTCCCTTGCATCAGCAAGATTGTAAACGTTTTGCCTTCTCTGTTCCTTCTATTAATAACGCCAGCCCTGCTGATAGATTTGAATGGGTAGTGCTGCCCCAGGGCATGGCCAATAGTCCTACAATTTGTCAAGAGGATGTTAAATCTGCCCCTTTTCCATATATCCATAAGGGCCTTAATGTTTTTCATTACATGAATGACGTATTAATATGGGGAAAATCAGATACAGATCTCTATGTCTTACATGATTTTCTCATTCCTGCATTAAAGAAAAGTGGTCTTAATGTGGCTTCTGAGAAGATACAGCTAATTCCTCCAATATCTTTTTTAGGTTCAGAGATTTCTCTAATGCAAATTCGTCCCTTAAAACCTAGTGTTACTTTTCCTTCTAACCTCACTCTTGCTTCTTTACAAAGTTTTCTTGGAAATTTAAATTGGCTTAGGCAGTATCTTCATCTGCCTACAGGCTGCCTCCAACCACTGTTTGACCTGTTAAAAGGAAACAAACAGCCCTCCTCAAAATGTAAGTTAACTCCCGAGGCCTCCTTGGCACCGGAAAGGGTTAACCAGGCCCTCCAGGACATGCACCTTGTTCGATTCTCCCCCTCCTCTCCAGTAAACCTTCTAATCTTTAACTCCACCCCCACAGTAGTAGGGGCATTGTGGCAGAACCAAGTGGTTCTCGAGTGGCTTCACACACCAGTAGGCGGAGCTCCAAGACTTCTCACTGAGATATACACGTTAGCTTTCATGGTTAGCCAAGGGAGAAATAGGTCTGTGCAGGTCTTAGGGAAAGAACCGGATTTAATTATTCTGCCCTTTTCTCTCACAGATACAGAATGGCTTATACGCCATCATTCCCGCTTTGCCATAAGCTTCGTGGGGTTTCCAGGACAAATAGATAACCATTTTCCTTCTAATAAATTGATAGGTTCTTTACCTCTTTTGCCTCTACTAGCACCTAAACTTTTCTCTCGAGATCCCATTCCTTCTGCTCCTATAGTCTTCACTGATGGTGGAAAAAAGGAGCTGCTGTCCTTATATATTACCCAGACAAACAACCCCCTAAACCTCTCTTTACTGAGCTTCCTGAGAATTCCCCTCAGTAGAAAGAACTCTATGCTGTTTTCCTTGCATTAAAAGCTGTACCAGAATCCTTCAACCTTTTTTCTGACAGTGTATATACTGTTAACTTACTTCCATGGCTTGCTCGTTCGTATGTGAAAATTGATGACAACCCACTTTCCCCTCTTTTGATTCAAATCGCCTCTATGCTCTCTTCTCGAACCCAACCACTATATATTCAGCACCTTCGTTCCCACAGCCCTCTTCCTGGTGCCCTGTCCAAAGGGAATGCTGCAGCTGACCGCCTTGCCTCCACAGAAGCTCTCCTAGTCTCTGTCTCTGTCTCTGATCCTGCTGACTTTCATTCCCTAACCCATGTTAATCTTAAAAGGCCTTCGAGCTCAATTTCCTGATGTTCCTTTACCACAGTTAAAACATATCCTAGCTACATGCTCTTCCTGTGCAAGTCTCATAAAAACACCTGCTATTCAGACTCTTGGTGTTAACCCCCGAGGCTTAAAAGCTAATGCTATTTGGCAAATTGATGTCACCCACATACCAAACTTTGGCAAACAAAAATATGTGTTTGTCTCAATTGATACCTTTTCTAAATTTATGTGGGCAACAGCTCAGACAGGAGAAAGCTCTAAAAAGCTTGTAAGCCATATGCTCTCCTGTTTTGCTGTGATGGGCTTACCTCTTCAACTGAAAACTGACAATGGACCTGCATTTACCAGCAAACAATTTAAAGATTTTTGTTCCCTCTGGAACATTAGTCATACCATAGGCATTCCCTATAATCCACAGGGACAAGGCATTGTCGAGAGGGCCCATCAAACCCTTAAGGCTCAATTAAATAAAGATCAAGGAGGAATGTACCCCCCCCCAATATCCAGCTAGCAAAAGCCTTAACTACGTTAAATCTCTTTTAATATTTACAATAACTCGGACTTACCACCTATTATTCTTCACTGGCAAACACCATCTACTCTACCATCTATTAAGGTCAAATGGAAAGACCCACTTGATAAAATTTGGAAAGGGCCTGACCCTCTATTGACCATGGGAAGAGGTTTTGCATGCATTTTCCCTCATAATTACTCTAAACCTGTCTGGATTCCTGCCCGCCATGTCCGACAATACCCTCATGATGGCACTGTTGTCCCTGAAGAACTAGAAATAATACAAGAGGACTAGATGCAGGTTACATCCCAGGATACATAATATGACATGGCAGAACCTACAAAACTTGGCTCACAGAGCCCTCTCTCCTACACCTTCTCTGAATGTCTTATGTTATGACTGGCCAGTTGTGTTTTGTGAGTGTGTTGAATGACCAAAAATTTTTGTATGACCCATCTGCTCAGAGTACTCTAAATGTTAAAACCATTGTCACTAACATGCGTTAACTCTCTAAGCAACCTGAGTCTGTTTATAGTCCAAAGTCAATTATAGTAAACCTCTAACTTGTTGCAAGTTTTATTTTTTTTCACAAGTAAGTGATTATAGCTATGAAGCCTTCATATGAGGAATCATCTGTAAGGTATTAAACTGTAAGAAGTTTCTCCATATCCAACCTATGTAAATTAGCAACATTCACATATTCTTGTACACTTAACTGGTGTATCTTGTCTTGCCACCATAGGCCTGCCTTTGTCAGCCAACAATTTAAAGATGTTTCCCTTTATAACATCACCCATGCCACGGACATCCTTTACTACCCCCAAAGACAAATGGCTGTTCCCCTGGACATCACCTCCACTGACTGCTTCCCTTAGACTTAAGATATGATCCCACCTCTTCATACCAATGGATACATTCCCCCTTCCTTACCTGTCTACCCTTAGTTGTGGGACCCTAGCTTGTTTTACTTCTTCTGCTCACAATAGGTCCTATAATTATTTTTTTCAACATTTTAATTTATTTATTAATGAGAAAGAGAGGAGGAAAGAGAAAGAACCAGATATCTTTCTGGTACATGTGCTGCCAGGGATCGAACTTGGGACCTCACGCTTGAGAGTCTAACGCCTTCTCCACTGTGACACCTCCCAGACCATGGTCCTATATTTCTTAACAAGCTCATGGCCTTTTGCAGCAACAGATTGATGCCATAAAGATGCAACCTATACAAACTCACTATCATAGGCTGGACATGGCAGAATATTGAGTTGCTGTGGAGGATTTGCCCTCCTCCATCAGAATGTCCACCATGTAGAGGGCTGGCTAGCCAATGACGGGTAAGAGGAAACTAGCGCTATCCAGTCAACCTAAGACAGGGCACCTGGTACTACTGGGCAAAAATGACCAGGTGTTCCAATGACGGGTAAGACGGAAGGCTGATCCCCAACCTAAGACAGGCACAGTCCACCCTGCCACAAAACAAAGTCCGCCAAACATCAAAACATGATATAAGACAGGGGGACATGTGGGGAGCCACATGTGCCCTCAAGGTTGCTATTGGCATGGCCATAGAGTTTATGTTAAAAGATAGTTCCTGGGAATCGGGTGGTGGCGTAGCGGGTTTAGCGCAGGTGGGGCTAAGTGCAAGAACTGGCTTGAGGATCCCAGTTTGAGCCCCCGGCTCCTCACCTGCAGGGGAATCACTTCACGGGCGTGAAGCAGGTCTACAGGTGTCTTTCTCTCCCCCTCTCTGTCTTTCCCTCCTCTCTCCATTTCTCTCTGTTCTATCCAATGACCACAATATCAGTAATAACAATATAATTACATACAATAAAACAACTAGGGCAACAAAGGCAAGATACAAAAAAAAAGGGGGGGATAAGATAGTTCCCGCTTCCCTATACCTTAGAGTCTTTGTTAAAAGGTAAATTCTTTTTCCCCATGAGTCACCCAGGACCTTCCAGATAATGGCTGACTACCATGACAAATAATATAAAATATAATCATAAATGAATAGGAAAGATACATCCCCCAATACTCAAGTTGGTCAAGGCACCAAACCTCTTTTTCTATAAAGCATTCAAATCAGATGCCCTGCTAACCACGAGAAGCAGATTGTGTTTCTTCCACAGGAATCCCAGAAAAAAACATCTGGACCCCTGCACACCCTGACATCACCCAATAGATGGCGCGACTACAGTGGCACACCCCCCCAAAAACCCTAGATGTCACCTGACGCGATCTGAAGAACCTGATTCACAGACTCCAAGGACAGAACATTTTTACTGTCTGTCTGCCTTTCCTGCTTCTGCTTTGCCTGTCACGTTTGGGCGGTTCCAACTCACAATCTACAGAAAAGCAGAATTCCAGAGGCTGACCTTCCTCATGCAGCATTTCATCCCCTGCCATTTCTCCCCCTAATCACCTACTTTGGACTGAGACTTCTATTGGACTTGCTGGTATACCCTTTGGACACTTTAGACAATTTTACAGCAGCTTCCTTCCCTTCATGTTGCTGGTTTTTCATAGACTGACCCTGAGTAGTTCATAGACTTTACACACTGTTGCCCTGGGCATTAGATAAATGGAAAGGGGGAGATGCTGGGAAATTGTGCCGATGCAGTCACATCTTCCATGTTGTCCTCTAAGGCTACTGCTAGTTCCCGCGAGAGTTGGGACATTCTCGGAGTGCCTGTTCCGCCATGTTGTGCCCTCAGGGCATTGTCTATATCCCTGTGATATTTGGAGTGCTTTGGTTACTCCTCCCCCCTCCCATTCTCACGAGAGTTATTATCCTATCCTGGAGTGCTATGGTTACTCCTCCCCCTTCCCATTCTCACGAAAGCTGCTCCTATAAAAGCCTTTCTTCTTCCGCACCTCGTTCTCTTGCCAGCGCTTCACTCCGGTGTTCAGACGCAGGAAAGTTTACTGCATGAGGCGGCCATTTTCGCTACCTCCACGTGGCCCAACCTGCTTCTTTAGCACCCAACTCTGAGGTGCCAGCGCAAATAAAGATTTGTGTCTCCTCTTCGCTCTGGACCCCTCCTCTCTCTCTTCTCCATGGCCCGTGCACAACAACAGGCTAGTGTCGCGGCGGTAGACAGAGACAGAGACTCGGAGACACACGGCTGGGCTGAGAAGCTGCAATTTAATCTTTATTCATGAACGGGAAAATCACCACACCATGTGCTTCCCCTTCATTCTCCCTCCGTGGCTGCTGCTGGGACTCTGGACGTCCTTAGCATAGGGGGCAGGGAGAAAGCAGGGCAGGAAACTAGCAAGGGCCAAACCAATTCTCTCAGAGGTCGGGGGGAAGGGGAGGAAACCAATATGAAACATACCAACACTGTGCAGTTTTGTTTGAAATCTTTCCTCCATGCTGTTTAACTGCTTGGGTGAACTGTACTTTGAGTTCTTCTTTTATACTTTGTGGCTTCTTATCAAATTCCAAAGAAAAATGCTCTTTCAACTCTTGCTTATATTCTTGTAAAGTTCTCATAAGATTTCTATAGTTTGTCTCTGACTCTCTGTATCTGGAATTTCTTGGATTTCACCTGATTTATTTTTCTGTTTGGTGTGACATGCTTTTAACTTTCTGCCTCTTTGCTTTCGCATGTATGGTGTTGGTTATGTTGGCCAGCAGGTGGTGTTGTTGTGGTCTTTGCTTTCCACTTATTTGAATTTGCAGCAGTGAGTGGGGGAAGGGGTATTTTGGGCTAAGTTTTGTCTTTGTCTTAAACTCAGACTGAGAAAAAAACAAGAGCAAACAGAACCCCGAGTCAAAGATTGAGAGATTTTAAGCTCCAACTTTTTTTGGGGGGGGAGAGGGGGAGTTGGCTAACTGCATTACTGCCCAAGATGGTGCAGGTTGGTGCTGAGCACTATCAGCCCAGATTGAGGTCTGCAACTGTTAGATCTAAAAGTACCCCAAAAGTCAGCAATTATATTTAAAAAAGAATCCTACCATCTTGCCTTACAGCAAAGCAATTTCAGTTCATATCTCAGTGTTATTACAAATCGCTATGTCTCATGGACTTCTCAGAGCCCTCCCCCCCTTTTATCAGTCCCAAGAACCAGAACTTCCTGATGCTGAAGGTTAACTGAACATACTAAACCTAACTGGTAACTAAAACGCCCAGAGATAGTGATTCATACCTGGAGTGCGACATGTAACAACACAAAATTATTTTATACTACCACCATTTGTTTAGTGCCTGTTGGGGGTTGTACATAATATGGGATTCTAAAGTCAAATTCCTGAGCTCAAATCCTACTTCTACAGTTGATTACAGCTGAGTGTCTCTGCATAAGCTGCTTAATTTTTCTGTGGCTCAACATTCCTTTGCATTAAGAGTTAACATCCACAGGAGAGAGATGATGGACCAACTACACTCAGTGTGGTCTTGGCTGACAAATGTTAATTCTCATGGTCATGGTGTTGCACCTGGAGTCAGAGGTAAATGAGTGATTCTCACTCTCCTCTCAGTCCAGGTCGCCTTAACCAATCAGCTCTCTGGGGGGAGCACAGTGCATCACAAGCTTCTCAGGCTTCCACGTTGGTCTCCAAATTCAACCACAGCAAACACTGTGTTTTTCATGCCTCATCGCCCGTTGCCCATGCTCCCCAGTCTTCCCATCTCTCCATCTCTCCCTTGTTTTCACTAACAGACTCGTTTTGGGAATGGTCTCAGAATTGACAGAGAACTTGAGATGATAACACAGAAAATTACTATAGACACTGCAACCCTGAAGCTTATGCAGTCTCCCTGTGTGGTGTGTTTGCCAGTCAGTGCACAATACATACATCATGCCGCCGACCACCCAACTGGGGGCTCAGCAGGCCGATCCAGGGAGAATGAGACTTATAGGTGGGAGGTGGATTTGGCGCGACAGACAACACTGAGACACATGAGTTTCAATGCTGCTGCGATCTTTTACTGATATAGAGATTCTTTTTATAATAGCATAACAAAGAAGCATAAATCAAAAGCTGGCCAAGTCAGTTGACCACAAAGTACGCAGGGTACATTTTTTATAAGTAACACAGACAGGAGGAACTGAAGGCATACAACTACCAACAAAACGAAAGCACAGCCATACTGTTTTTTTATGGGTTATTAACCACATCTCTTTGGTTTCAGACAAAAGTCAATTTATCAGTAAGAACTAAATGTTTTCACTGCTCTCATTTATCTAAAGGGCTATTTTTTCTCTTTTTAAGCACTGGACCTTAATACCCAGAATAGGGGGGGGGCACTAGTGGGAACACGGCGCCTTGCTCTGATCTTTAAGCCAAGCTCACTTTTTTGTAAACTACCTAAGACAATATGCAGGTGCATTTCAGGGTTGTTATGTAACATGTTTTCTGGGAAAGCTAAAGGACCATTGTCTGTATGATTGAATGTAATATTTCTGAGAATAGTGCTCAGTCTTTGTTCAACCTGGATAGCCAAGTCATTGGGGCTTGAAGTGCTGGGATTTACTGTTGTAAGGGGCTTTTCATCCAGTGGGGTCCCATCTGGAATGTCCAGACTAGACTTGGGGGGTTGTACTGTAAGCGTCTCTGGAGTCTCCTGGACATTCCCTGGGTGGCCTGTATAAAGCATGATAAACAACAACAGTAAGCTTTCAGAAGCGAAACCAAGTCCACCTAGCCCTCCAAGGCCTTTCCGCCAACCGGGAGACCCAGGGATCTGTCCACACAAATATCCAGGCTTCTGTCCACCACCTATCTTGGGTACGGTCTACCGTACAGGAGCTTGTAAGGCCCCTGTCCGGTTTCCTAACCAGGTCACCCGCACTGTTTTGTCACACCGCGGTCGTGGCCTGCCTATCTGGCCAGACAGGTGTGGCAGTTCTCGGTTTTTTGTTTTTAAGACGGAATTTCTCTAGGTCTCTCTGGGTGGTTTTGATGGCCAATAGGAGAGCTCTGAAAAGACAAGGAAACACCATGAAAACCACTATGATTATTATTAGGGCAACAGCTGCCACTATTGCATAATGTCACCAAGTGAAAGGATTGAGAGCAGAGACATTTTCATAGAGCTGTTGAGCTAGGGATTTGAATCTAAAATTATTTAAATGAGCAGTGCTGGTAGCAGTGATATAATCTTGTACCTCTTGAAAATCATGAGTTAAATCATTATCTTTTTAGATTTTTAGTAAATGTGTTTTTGTCTTATTTTAATTTTTTGTATCATTATATTTAGTTGGGGTGACACAAATGTATTTAAAGGAGACGTGACACTTTGTTGTCATTTTAGCTTTTATGTTAGCTATATCTTGCCCCAGGGCTATAACCACTTTTTCAAGAGCGTTGAGTTTTGTTTTTAACTTTTTATCTATAATATGTTGTTCAGCAAGTATTAAGGAAATGTTTTTATGCATGTCATTTACAAAATGGGCTGTCTGGATGTTTTTTACTAAAGCTGTTGTCGAAACGGCGAAAGAGGTAAGGATAGCTATTAAGGCTGAAATTTTTAGGATAAGTGCTGCCACAAATCTTTTTGGCCGCAATAATTCATTTAGTCTTTGTACAACCATGAGTCTTGTATCTTTAAACCATGTTTTTTGTTTAAGGTCTACAGGCATCATAACATAAGCAGGTCTTTTTATTAACAGCATAACATCAAACTCTTTTTTAAAATCATTTTTTATGCAATTTGTTAGAACACATTGTAGACATTTAATATGGTATGAGTTGTTTGAAATGGGGCAGACTGAGAAGAAAGAGCGTTTTGTCATCAAAATGTCAAAGGGATACCCAACACATGTCTTAGCTCTTATTGGCTCAGGGTGTGTAGCTTTTGGTTTGGTCTATAAAATCATATCTGTTGCAGCAGCCAATCTGAACAGATCTATTTGTATTAAGGAGGAACCGTCGGTGTTCTTAGTTATCTAAACAGGTTCCACAAAGCCTGTTGTAAAAAATCTATGAATAACTTTGTCTTTGGAGTTATAATTATTAAACTTTTCACTATTATTTTTAAAATAACCAGCTTGATTATAATTAGGAGATGAGACCGAAAAGTCTCATACTGTAGTGTTAGTTTTTGTAACCACATAGGGGATTTCCCTTTTCTGGAATCTATACGAGAGCCAATTAGGGGTCTGATCATCATATATCTACTGAGAGTCTTGATTTTTATATTTATGCAGACAGTCAGTGATGGGTAACGTCTCTGTGGTACTCGCAGTCTCATTTTTTGTATACCATCTCAAAGTTTTAATCTGTAATTTTTAAACCAACCTTTTTTTAGGTGTTGGTATTTTTACAGACTCCGGGGCGTCAGTCACAAAAGTCCTATATGTCACTGGCAAGCAACCAGAGATTGAGAAGCCTAAGAGGCTGAAGCATATAGGGGCGGAGTCTGCTCTGCCCTCGTAAGTTAATGTGGAAGACTTTATTGGGCCCACAGAGAATATTGGAGTTCTCCCTAGAATATCAGACACATTAGTCATAACCTTTATATGTTTTTTTTTTTGTCACGTAACGGGATGAATTAATGGAGGTTTTGGAACATATGCCCAATATGAATCACCTTGTGTTGGAACTGCTGAAAGTAAAAGCATGCAAGCAAGGAAAATGTTAGCCATAGAAGGGGGTTTCCCCTCCTCATGTACTGCCTGTGTGGCCACTTGGATCAACCGCTGTATCTGGCTCATGGTTGGGAGCGATCTCGCCATCGGCTGTGGCGTCAGTGTGCACTTTAACAGTTTTTTCCGTAGCTGTTTTATCTTCTTTTGGTTTCGGTTGTGGCGTCGCGACGTGCCTGATGAGTCGATCTGGGATCCAGATGGGAGATTTTCCATCCTGTGGAAAGACACAAGCATACCCTCGCCCTGAAGTTATAAGAGGGTCTGGCCCTTTTCACAGTCTTGTAAGTTGATCTTTTTATTTTACCAAGGGTTTGGGATTATCTTGGGAAGGATTTTAATGTCTCTCCATTTTTGACTGGCCTGTGTCATTGAGATTTAAATGGTTAAGAGTAAACAAGGCATGAGACAAAACATGGTGGGGGGTTAAATAAGGGCTGGCTTCTCGTAATTTCTTTATCTGTGTTTTTACATCTTGATGAGTTCTCTCAATTATAGCCTGTCTCTGTTTTTACAAATTTTATTATAGGGTGCTTGGGCAGATGATACTTAATCTGTCTTGTATATCTCATCAAGGCCAAACCCTAATCATCACTTTTTTGTAACAATTGTTCAAATTGTAACCTAGAGTAAGGAATTACTATTTTTTGTATATCTCTTTTAAATATTTTTTTTGATCTTGTCTTTTTCTTGACTATCAATTGGGCTACCAGGCTCGGATATGAGACGAGACCTTTTGATGGAGAGTGGGGCAGATGGACCCATTCTAGCAGGGCATCTTGCCACAGGCATCTTGTGGGTGTATAAGCAGTTTTTATTATGAGCAATGTCCAAGGTATGGCGTAATTCACTTGATGCAGTCTAGTCTGTTTTAGCCTTTTTTCTACCAATTGTAGTGCAGCTGTGGCCTCAGGGGTCAGCTGTCTTTTTGACTTAGGATGTGAATCTCCATGTAATATATCAAATAGGGGGCTTAATTCTTTGGTTGTGATTTTCAAATATGGTCTAACCCAATTAATGTTTTTCAGCAATTTTTGGAAGTCATTTAAAGTATTTAATTTGTCCCTACGAATGTGGGCATGCTGAGACGTTAAATATCTTTCATGTATCTTGTGTCCCAAATACTGAATTGGTCTATTTTCTTGTATCTTGTCTGGGGCTAGACTTAGCCCAAACTTTTTTAGAGACACAGTCATTTCTCTTAATATTTGTCTAGCCTGATTAATGTCTTCATGTCCAATCAAAATATCGTCTATAAAATGTATGATATATGTCTCTGGATATCCATGTCTAAGGGGGGACACAGCCATATCTACAAATTTTTGGCACAACGTAGGACTGTTTTTCATGTCTTGAGGCAACACCTGTCATTTATATCTTTTACAAGGCTCTTTATGATTAACTGAGGGAACAGAGAATGTAAACCTTTTACAATCTATGGGATTTAATTTGATAGTAAAGAAACAATCTTGCAAGTCTATAACTATAATATGATAATTTCTAGGAATAGCCACAGGAGAAGGAAGCCCCGGCTGCAGGGCTCTCATGTCTTCCATAGTGGCATTAACTGTTTTTAAGTCTTGCAGCAATCTCTATTTGTCTGATTTTTTTTTAATTACAAAAACCGGTGTATTTTAAGGACTATTGTTTTTTTTCAAATGTCTCTTATCTACTTGTTTTTTCACAATTTGTTGTATGGCTTTTATTTTTTCTATGGTGAGGGGCCATTGATTTTGCCATACAGGTTCAGATGACTTCTATGGAATGCTATCTGCATATAAATTATCAATGGCCCCTATGAAAAATATTGGTCCTCTATATTGTCAGTGGTCAGGGCGAGATTTAAGTCCTGCATAATGTCTCGCCCCCACAAAGAAAAAGGCAATGAGGGAATTACATAGGGCTGTATATGCCCTGTCTTTTTTTCATGTCTCCAGGGAATGATCCCAGAGCTTTTGGCCACATTAGCTGCCATCTCTAGACCCATTAAGATTGAATCTGTTTTGATGACTGGCCATGCCTGAGGCCAGTCTTTTCTTGTTATACAGGTTTTATCTGCTCTTGTATCTAACAACCCTTTTATAGGTTTTTTCTGAATGTGTATTTCAAGAAACGGCCTTGCTGTAGTAATTTCTTGAGTCTATGCCACAACGTCAGAGGAGCCAAACTGCCCCTCTCTGGACTGCATCAAAATTGGATTGGGCAAATTTACATAGGGGAGCAATATGATCTGTGCAATCTTTTGTCCTTTTTTGATGATTACAGCCTCTCTCAGGGCTCTACACAAAATTTTTATATCACCTCGGGTATCTGCGTCTATCACTCTTGGTATGACTTCTACACCTTTGTCTTTTCCAGAGCTTTTGCCTAAAATCAACCCAAACAGCCCTGATGGTAAGGAGCCCTTAACCCAAGTCTCTATTACCACTATTTCATCCAGGGGTGACAACACATAGTCCTTTTGTGTTGTGAGATCAAGCCCTGCACTACCCGGGGTGGCTCGAGGAAGGTCATGAATAGTTTTAGAGGGGGGCTCAATCTGTGTCCCTGTGTCTGGACATTCTGTCTCTTTTGGATCTTCTCTTGGCGTGGGGCTGAGAGGCAGCCCCTCAATTAGTTTTTTGTCTCTGTTTCTTTTAAAGTGGTCTCATCTTTGTGGAACTTTGACCTGTATTTATTTTTCTAATGTCTCTCTTTATTACATCGGGGACATATTCCTGGTGTCACACCCTTACTGGCCGACTCTCTGTTCTGGCCTTTATTGGGACATGTTGTTCTTTTATGACCAGGCTTACCGCAACCAAAGCAGTTCAGGTCTTTGTCTGACCGCCCACCCCCATAAGTAGTCTTGATAAATTTGGTAATGGGGGTACGATGCATTGCAGCTGTATATGTCATTTCCTGTACCACCGCAGGTGAGGCATCAGCACAGGCTCGTATGTAATCCTGTAGGGACCCTGTCCTACGTATGGGACGAATTAGGTCCCGACACAGCTGATTGGCATTTTCCCAAGCCAATTGCTTTAATAATATGGCTGTCCCTTCACTTTGGGGCATCATCTTATTTATGGCTTCTTCTAACCTAGCAATGAAACTCTGATAAGGTTCCTCAAGTGACTGCTGGATACCTGCTAAGGCAGTACCTGTTGTTCCCGCAGGTGGAATGGCTCTCCATGCCAAAACAGCATTTGTAGTGATTTCTTTCAATACCTGTTTTGGTATTTTTACTTGTGCCTGTTGTTTTATGAAGTCTCCTGTACCCAACATCATGTCCATTGTGGGAGATTTACCTCTCCTGCCTGATATGTTCTTTTTTACTGAGTCTTTACATCTTTCCTCATAATCAGTGCGCCACAAAACATAATCTCCTGGGCTAAGCACCGATCTGGCTGTTTGATGCCAGTCACTCGGGGTTAGCCATTGGCTAGCCACCAAATCTACCAGTTGCAATGTAAACGGCGCGGACGGCCCTGAGGCTTTCACGGCCGCTTGCAACTCTTTTATGGTTTTCAATGCCAATGGTTCCCATTCAGCTTCCCCTCCGTCCTCATTAAAATCAAGGGCAACAACAGGGAAACTGAAAGTAAGATCACCTGTCCTGCGAGCCTCCTGAACAGCAGCCTGAAACCCGACAGGAGGAAGTAGCTTCCTTTGTGGTTTAGGTACGGGTGGCTGTTTACTTTTTCTGGGTAATGGGACCATCGCCACCACCTCATGATCCCTCTCATCAGGATAATGCTGGTCATTATATTTCTGTTCTTTTTCAGCTAGATCATCTCAATCATCAAACACCTCAGTGTAAAGTGGCGCGGTGGGGTGCTTGCCCTTTTCTTTCTTTCTCAGAACCGTCCCGTACCTGTTTTCACCTTCTGAGTCAATTAGTGGCTGACCCTCTTCGAGGGACATTACTTTCTCTGCAAGGAGTTCCAAGTCTGACTTTTCTGTCAATGCGTCCCTGATTTGTAACCATATAGGAAACATCTGTTTGGGCACAGGAGTATCCTCATGCACAGTGGCATACCTTTTTAAGTCTTTCCCAAGTCTTTTCCAATCTGGGAGAGTCAATGTTCCCTCCTGTGGAAACCAGGGGGCCGCCTTCATCATATATTTATAAAATTCTGCGGCAGTGTCTTCTGACACTCGGAGCCCACGCTCTAACAGCATGTGCCGCAATACTGAGAGGAACATACGTTTTCCCTTTGATCCTGACAATCCCATACTGTTAATGATTACCTGTCCTTAACCAAATACTTCTGGCGGGTCTGCAGCACCCTCCGGCAGGAACCGATCCCCTCCTGACAATATACTCACCTGTCTTCAAGTCCCTGTTCGGGCGCCAGGTGCCGCCGACCACCCAACTGGGGGCTCAGCAGGCCGATCCAGGGAGAATGAGACTTATAGGTGGGAGGTGGATTTGGCGCGACAGACAACACTGAGACACATGAGTTTCAATGCTGCTGCGATCTTTTACTGATATAGAGATTCTTTTTATAATAGCATAACAAAGAAGCATAAATCAAAAGCTGGCCAAGTCAGTTGACCACAAAGTACGCAGGGTACATTTTTTATAAGTAACACAGACAGGAGGAACTGAAGGCATACAACTACCAACAAAACGAAAGCACAGCCATACTGTTTTTTTATGGGTTATTAACCACATCTCTTTGGTTTCAGACAAAAGTCAATTTATCAGTAAGAACTAAATGTTTTCACTGCTCTCATTTATCTAAAGGGCTATTTTTTCTCTTTTTAAGCACTGGACCTTAATACCCAGAATAGGAGAGAGACACTAGTAAAAACACGGCGCCTTGCTCTGATCTTTAAGCCAAGCTCACTTTTTTGTAAACTACCTAAGACAATATACAGGTACATTTCAAGGTTGTTATATAACATGTTTTCTAAAAAAGCTAAAAGACCATTGTCTGTATGATTAAATGTAATATTTCTAAAAATAGTGCTCAGTCTTTGTTCAACCTAGATAGCCAAGTCATTGGGGCTTAAAGTGCTGAGATTTACTGTTGTAAGGGGCTTTTCATCCAATAAGGTCCCATCTGGAATGTCCAGACTAGACTTGGGGGGTTGTACTGTAAGCGTCTCCAGAGTCTCCTGGACATTCCCTGGGTGGCCTGTATAAAACATGATAAACAACAACAGTAAGCTTTCAAAAACAAAACCAAGTCCACCTAGCCCTCCAAGGCCTTTCCGCCAACCGAGAGACCCAGAGATCTGTCCACACAAATATCCAGGCTTCTGTCCACCACCTATCTTGGGTACGGTCTACCGTACAGGAGCTTGTAAGGCCCCTGTCCGGTTTCCTAACCAGGTCACCCGCACTGTTTTGTCACACCGCGGTCGTGGCCTGCCTATCTGGCCAGACAGGTGTGACAACATCACAACTGGTGGAGTCTACAGTTCCCTCAGATTCCTTAGCTTCCGCCTAAATGTACTTTTTTTCTGTCCCTAGGATTCATAGGACCAATTTTCCAGATTTTTCTCTGGTTTTGATGATCTTGACAGCTGTGAAGGTTACAGGTTAGGCATATCATGGGATGCCCAATGTTGAGACTTCCCTGAAGTCTTTCTCATGGGGTTATGGGCCTGGTGAGGAAAACCACAGAGAGCAAGTGCCATTGTCAAACCACTGGACAACAGGATCATACTCTTAACCTGATCTGTCATTGTTGATGTTGACCTTGAACTCCTGTTAGGAGAGTTTATCAGCTTTCTTCAGTGTAAAGTCCTTCCCATGCCCCCGCCCCTTCTCCTACTGTTGTTCTCTTTGGAAGGAAATCACTGTGTACTGCCCTCACTACTGAAATAGGTTCTCCACTTTTAAAGGAGCACAGAACAGTTCTGCTGTATTTACATACGTTTATAAAAATATGAGATTTGGTGACTATGGGCTAGCAAGACAGGAGACTATTATTGTTCTTGTTGTTTCTGTTGTATGATTTCTGCCACCAGGGTTATCATTAGGGCTCAATGTCTGCATGATTCCACCATTTCTGATGGTCTTTTTCCTCTTTTATTTTTGAGAGTTGTGGCACTATGTGAAAGCTTGGTAGAGCTTAGGGGTGTTCTCCCATCCTTGGATGGAGGTCTGGAAAGACACCCTGCTTGTTAGCCTCTCTCTTTATAGAGATGAGCCAAGAAGAAAAGTCTCCCAGACTCATTTTCTCCTTGTTAGTCTCTCAAGCTCACAGAATGCCTGCTGCCTCTCATACCTAGTTTATTCTCCTGCTAGCAGACTAACTGGCTTCTTGCTTCAAAGTTCATTCAAAGGGAGTCGGGCTGTAGCGCAGCGGGTTAAGCGCAGGTGGCGCAAAGCACAAGGACCGGCATAAGGGCCCCAGTTCGAACCCCGGCTCCCCACCTGCAGGGGAGTCGCTTCACAGGCGATGAAGCAGGTCTGCAGGTGTCTTTCTCTCCTCCTCTCTGTCTTCCCCTCCTCTCTCCATTTCTCTCTGTCCTATCCAACAACTACAACAACAATAATAACTACAATAATAAAACAACAAGGGCAACAAAAGGGAATAAATAAAATAATTTTTAAAAAGTTCATTCAAAGTTCACACATTCACTATAACTTCACCTTTTGATCTTATAGGAGAACACATTCTATCATACACCCCTGGCAGTACCCAGCAGTGAGACCCCATATTCTATTTCCTTGTGCCCTTTGATATATGTGATTTACATCAAGTTTTGTTTTTCTCCTTCTCTACCTCACCTTACTGGTTTAACCCCTGTGCTTCTCTCAAATACCTTTGGATAATTAACTTGCCTGCATCATGGAAACTAATTATCTTGACTTTTTTGTATCTCATCAAATTTTGTCATATCAGCCCCCTACCATGGGGGCAAGCTGACCCCTAAGAAACTTGTAATTTCTGACATATGTGAAAAATGTTCTTTGTTTAACTCAGTATAAAATCCTGTACCCATCTCCAAATAAACGGATGTTCGTATCAGAATATCTCCTGATGCCTCTTTCTATTTCACACAGTCACTAGAACTGGTGAGGGAGGGTCAGCGGCTTACCTTCCCCCTTGGAGCCACCTCATGTGAGCACCAGCAGAGAGTGATAGATGAAAGAGAGTTGAAGAGAGAAACAAGAAGAGACACCTGCGGCATTGTTCTGCTTGTGATGTTCCCCCCTTCAGGTGGGAGCCTGGGTCTTGAACCTGGGTCTTGAGCACAGCAGTATGTGTGCTCTATTGGTGAGCAGGGCATTCCATCTCAGTGGAAGGCTGAGCTCACAGCCCATGAACAAACATGCAACTAGAGATGAGCCTTAGTTTCTCCCAGAGGGGTAGACACAGTCAGCTGAAGTAAAACATTAGGATGACAGACAGGTGGAGATGCTGGTTGTGGTGTTTGTGGAGGTGAGGGCCAGACAGATGTTCTTCTAATTAATAAGGTATATGATTAAACTCTCTTCATAAACTAAGGTCAGTGGTAGGTCTTTGAGTTCCAATGTAACTGTTATTCATTTACTATTTAAGGAGTTATTTTTTTTAAGCTGTCAGTTTGAAAAGGATTAGAAGAAGTGAAATCATTTTGATACTTTACAGAACTCATTTAGCTCCTTCCTAATTAATCAGTCTGTTTTCTGAGAGCAGATGGCTATATAATTACTGAAGGGGGAGTGCAAAGGGGTATTACTCTTTAAAAGCCCCAAATTCTCCACAGGAAAACATGATTTCCCCACCGGTGCTCAGAAAGACCTAACCTGCTTAACATGGACGAACAGCTATTAACAGGGTGATTCCCATCATCTTGTCACTAAAGGTTCATCATAGTATAGAACTCCCTCTTTATGGAAAGTGTGTACAAGGGGAAAGAAAACACAATCCAGCTGATTGGCAGTGAATCTCAAACCTCTCCAGCAGACCAATCATTCTCACTACATTAATACTCTTCTCCCTGTTGTGAGAACTGCACTCAAGAGTTCCAGATGATTTTCCTAAGTGTGTTTTGAGATAGGATCTCCCATATGATAAATGCAAGTTTTATTTAACAAGCTAGCCAGCCAGCATCTGAAAGCAAGACTGCAGGCTGATACTTAACTTCCAGGAATTCTGCTGGGGATCTATTGTTTCTATAGCAACATTTTGTTGTGGAATAAACTAAGTTTGAAGAATGCTGCAGGCTTTGCTTCTGTAATGCTGTGTTTCTTTCACCCCAGTACCACATCTTAGCGTCTCCAGGTTTTATGTGTCTCCTATCTACATAGCATGCATGTTAAATATTTTCTCATCTGAAAACCCACGTTAACGACCGAAATCTTTCTCGTGCCTCAGGGGGGAGAAACTGTGTAAGGAAATGGTTATTCCCTGTTCAAAGCTGAATGTTCCTATGCAAGGCATTTGATTTCTTCAATAGTAATATGGTTCCATCACCAGAAAATTGAATGTCTTAAGTCCGAGAGAAAAAACCAGGACATCATTAAAACTACTTGGAAGGCTGGGTGGGGACTGTACAGTAATTTTTAACCTAATGGTGTTCAAACAGTGGCATGAATGTTCTTGATTATCCAGACTTTGATGATGGGTGCAGGTCTTTTTAGTTAATTTTAATGGCTGAAACTGGTCTACTTCAAAAGAAAAAGATTTGAGATATCAGAGAAAATTATTTTTTCCTCATCTACATGCTCCTGAGACCTTTATTTGTAACTTTGATAATTACATTGTCTGTAACTTCATTTCTATAGAAAATGAGGTTTTAATAGGTGGAAATTAAAATTCCTGCAAGGGGAGAGTGGAGTTAGAATTAGTACACATTTTATTTCTCACTACTTACATATAACTTTTCTACTTCTTATGACCCAGAATCATAATCTTTCCATTGTAATGCCATAATCATTGCATGGTAACTAATAAAATATCTAAATTTTAGTGATGTAAAAGCACAGGTTTGGACTATTTCCCTGTGGATTATCACTGGTTAAAGCAAAGATGAAATAAATATAAGATGGAAAAATTACATATATACATTTTCCCTTAGAAATTCTATTGAATAAACCCTGCTCCAGCTCTTCGTGTTAAAAACTCGTTCTTCATGTCTTTTGTTTTTCTGCATGCCACCTCTATGTCATTATTTCCTCTTCTGTGAACTGAAGATAGGTGAATCTTTCTTTGTTGTTCATTTTTTCATTGGGGGGATTAATGGTTTATAGTCGACAGTAAAATACAGTAGTGTGTACATACATGGGTAACATTTCTCAGTTTTCCACTCTAACCCCCCATCTAGGTTCTTCTCCACCATCATATTCCAGGACCTGAACCCTCCCCACCACCCCAGAGTCCTTTACTTATTCAGAACTAAATGATGAAACAGCAAGGATTTGGAAATGAGGATCAAGAAAGTGACAGAAAGCACTGACTTTTGAATGTGGCTTCTTTTCAAGTATTGTACTTCAAAATCAGTCTAAGAAAATCTTTGTGTAGTCCTTAATGTTTCTGTTGGATGGGAAAAAACACAGTTTAACTCTCCATCCAATGCCTACAACGGTCATCTGGAGGAAACAACAGGTGCCTAACTGTTCCTGACTCATATATTAACATCTGAAATTCTACACTTAGAATATAGAGATTACTCTAGAAAATAGTGCAGAGAAGATAGGGTATGCTGGGGAATAAAAACTCAATTCTTAATCACAGTTCTACTACTTACCAGAAATTGAACTTTATTGTTTTTTAAAAAAATAATTTCTGGGAGTCTGGCGGTAGCGCAGCGGGTTAAACGCACATGGCTCAAAGCACAAGGACTGGTGTAAGGACCCTGGTTCAAAACCCAGCTCCCCACCTGCAGGGGAGTCATTTCACAGGCAGTGAAGCAGGTCTGCAGGTGTCTGTCTTTCTCTCCCCCTCTCTATCTTCCCCTCCTCTCTCCATTTCTCTGTCTTATCCAACAATAATGACATCAATAATAACTACAACAATAAAAAACAAGGGCAACAAAAGGGAATAAATTAAAATATATAAATTAAAAAATTCTTTTTCAAGTTTTTTATTATCTTTATTTATTGGATAGACACAGCCAGAAATCAAGAAGGGGAGATAGAGAAGGAGAAACAAAGAGATATTTGCAGTGTTGCTTCACCACTGGCAAAGCTTGCACCCTGCAGGTGGGACCCAGGGGCTTGAACCTGAGTCCTTGGGTACTTTAACAAGTGCACTCAACCAGGTGTGCTTCCAGCTGTCCCCAAAAGTAGAACTTTATACAAGTTTGACCTCACTTGTAATTTAGGGATAATGATATCTATGGAGACATTATCTTATTTATTTTATTAGGGGAAATTAATGGTTTACAGTAATTACAGTTGTTGGTTCATATATAAACTTTCTCAGTTTTCTGCAACACACCCTCAACCCCTGCAGCCTAAGTCCTCTTCCACCATCATTCACCAGAATCTGGCAGCCCAGTCCAAGTTCTGGTTTGTATTTCCGCTTTCTGTTCTTGTTTCTCAACTTCTGTCCATGAGTGAGATCATTCCATATTCATCTCTCTCTCTCTTTGGTTTATCTCACTTAACATGATTCCTTTAAACTCTGTTCATATTCAGGTGAAGAGGGTAAGTTCATCATTCTTAATAGCTGAGTAGTATTTCATTGTGTATATAGACCACAACTTTCTCAGCTACTCATCTGTTGTTGGACACCTCGACTGTTTCCAGGTTTTAGTATTACAGCTGTGCTTCAATGAGCATCGGTATACACGATCTTTTTGGCTGGGAGTGTTTGGTTCCTTGGGACATATCCCTAAAAGAGGAATTGCAGGGTAGTAAGGTGGGTCCATTTCGAGCCTTCTGGGAGTTCTCCAAACTGCTCTCCCAAGGGGTTGGACCTACTGACATTCCCACCAGCAGTGCAGGAGGGTTCCTTTGTCCTCACACCCTCTCCAGCATTTGTTGCTGTTACCTTTTCTGATGTCTGACATCCTCACAGGAGAGAAGTGGTATCTCACTGTTGTCTTGATTTGCATTTCTCTGGCCATCAATGGGGAACATCTTTCATATGTTTGTTGGACTTTTGGATCTCATCATTGGTGAACATTCTGTTCATATCTTTTCCCCATTTTTGGATGGGGTCATTTTTTTGTTGATGTTCCTGAGTTTGGTGAGCTTTTATGTATTTTAGTGATTAGACTTGATTAGATCTTCTCCCAATCTTTTTGTTTAGTGGTGGCTTCGTTTGCTGTGCAAAAGCTTCTTGATTTGATGTAGTCTCATTGATTTATTTTTGTGTTAGTCTTTCTTGCAACTGAATATGCCTATAAAATTTAGACAGAAAAGAGTTCTGCCAATATTTTCCTCTAAGTATCTGATAGTTTCTGGTCTAACATCCAAGTCCTTGATCCATTTGGAATTTACTTTTGTGTGTGGTGAAATGTAGTAGTTCACTTTCAGTCTTCTGCATATTTCAACCCAATTTTCCTAACACCATTTGTTGAAGAGACTCTCCATAGTGGAGTCACTGTGTTGGATCTACATTCTAGTTAATCCCTAACTACTTTCTCCATCCCTTACTGCAGCTCACCACTCAGACTGGAAAAACCAACATTCTTGTTCTATCATCTGCCTGAAGATACAGGCAGCAGCCCACCACTGAGACCGGCTACAAATCAAACATTCCCATGACTCCTCCTTAGGTCAGTCAATGTATTAGAGTGTTCACGAAGTTCAGAAAAACACTTTTTTTTTCATTTAAATTTTTGGAGGGTTTTTCTTTTTCTTTACTGGGGGAATTAATGGTTTACAGTTAACAGTAAAATACAGAAGTTAGTACATGTGTAACATTTCTGTTTTCCACATAACAATTCAACCCCCTCTAGGTCCTCCTCTGCCATCATGTTCCACGACCTGAACCCTCCCCCCAATTGCAATACACCAACTCCAGTCCAAGTTTTGCTTAGTATTTTCTTGTTTTTCAACTTCTTTTTTTTATTAGTAGTAATTTCTCTTTTTTAAAATTTCTTTATTGGGGAATTAATGTTTTACATTCAACAGTAAATACAATAGTTTGTATATGCATAACATTTCCCAGTTTCCCATATAACAATACAACCCCCACTAGGTCCTCTGTCATCCCTGTTGGACCTGTATTCTCCCTGCCCCCACCCACCCCAGAGTCTTTTACTTTGGTGCAATATGCCAACTCCAGTTCAGGTTCGACTTGTGTTTTCATTTCTAATCCTGTTTTTCAGCTTCTGCCTGAGAGTGAGATCATCCCATATTCATCCTTCTGTTTCTGACTTATTTCACTTGACATGAATTTTTCAAGGTCTATCCAAGATCGGCTGAAAACGGTAAAGTCACCATTTTTTACAGCTGAGTAGTATTCCATTGTGTATATATGCCACAACTTGCTCAGCCACTCATCTGGGATGAACACATAGATACTATGGGCCTAGACCTCTAGTAGGTCCTTCTACTTTCCATTACTGATCATTCCCTACAGGAATGTCCTTATTAGCCTCTCCAGGACCTTACCCTAACTATAAACTAGCAGTGGTAAGGACTACCCCACTCTTTAAAGGGAGCCTGGGCCAGCCTACTCTGCCACTGAAGTAAGACTTGTCCTGTAAGGTGTGTATTCTGGAATGTTGTCTGCAGTGACCATGGACTGTGAGCTCAGACTAACAGGAGCTTGGAGATCAGACAAGCTCCTGTTCTAAATATGAATATACACTGGCCCCGGGTAAGATCAGTGTCATAAAGTTAATTGTATTAGTGTATTTTTTCAAGTCTGGAAGACACTCTCTGCCTTAACCTGTCTTTCAAGTTCTATTCTCTTCTCTCTCATCATCTTCCTAGACATTATTTCTAGTCTGCCTCCATGTTAGCTATCGAGCTCAAGAAAAGATTAATAAAGACCTGGGATCCTAGGAACGAACATACCTAAACTAGACATCCTAGTTTCTTTATCCCCTAAGGTCTCTGTTTCATGCACTCTGTTACTACTCTTTGGTTCCTGCTTATTAAACATTTTGTCCTGCCTTTTATCTTACTGTCTTTTGGCCACTAAGTTGCAGATACTACTATGATTCCATCCTGACCTCCCTGCACAGGTGACCTTGCAAATGTGTCCTGGAACCTCACCTCTCCAAAACCCTACCCCACAGGGGAAAGACAGAGATAGGCTGGGGGTATGCATTGGCCAGCCAATGTCCACGTCCAGCAGAGAAGCAATTACAGAAGTCATAACTCCTTCCTTCTGCACCCCAAAAAGAATTTTAATCCATACTCCCAGAGGGGAGAAATGTTAGGGGAGGACAACCAGAGAACTTTTTTAAAAAAATTTTATTTATTTATTTATTCCCTTTGTTGTCCTTGTTGTTTTATTGTTGTAGTTATTATTGATGTCATCATTGTTGGATAGGACAGAGAGAAATGGAGAGAGGAGGGGAAGACAGGGAGAGAAAGACAGACACCTACAAACCTGCTTCACCACCTGTGAAGCGACTCCCCTGCAGCTGGGGAGCCGGGGGCTCGAACCAGGATCCTTACGCTGGTCCTTGCACTTTACGCGGCGTGCGCTTAACCTGCTGTGCTACTGCCAGAGAATTCCCAACCAGAGAACTCTTAACTCAAGTGCCACTGGAAACCACAAAGTTTATGACTAGGAACCTTTGTTTTTATGCCCTCACTGAGAGGGAAGAGAATCTAGAGAACACCTGAGGAAGTCAGGCACTGTTTTCCTTATCTGAGAGAGAAGAGGAAAAAGGAAGGACACCTCAAAGCTGTAGTAAGTGCAGATATGCCATAGAAGTGGATAAAAGTGGGGATGGGGCATTCAAAAGATTTGAGACATTCAATCAGTTTTTCCCCTCTCATATTAGTTAAATAGTGATTGATGAGACTACAAGTTAATCAATCAACACCTCAGCTGAATAGGGGCCCCGGATCACGTCAAATCGATGGGGTCTACAGTCAGCAATATTTATACCCCTTTCCCATATTTGGGAGCTACTCTCTTTTCTGATCCAGGTTTCTGGTCCTTTTTCCAGCCATGACATCATCCCCCCAGACAATAACTTGGGTCCACCTGCATATCAGATGTCAGGCTCAGGGGAAAAAAAAAAAAACTAGTATAGTCATGGGCTCTTTGGAATATAACTAAGCTATACCTACAAACTATCTACAAAATGGAGACCCCCAAATCTTCATATGCAATATTCCAGACTTTAGGTTCATGATTAGGCAACAACTTGTTTGGCTTTCTGTGTTAACTTTTTTCAGCCACCAGGTTCCAGATGTTAACATGATGCCACCCTGACTTCCCTGGGCAGATGACCCCACCAATGTGTCCTGGAGCCCTGCTTCCCCAGAGCCCTGCCCCACTAGGGAAAGAGAGAGGCAGGCTGGGAGTATGGATTGACCTGTAAATCTATATTGTTCAGCGGGAAGCAATTACAGAAGCCAGACCTTCCACCTTCTGCATCCCATAATGACCCTGGGTCCATACTCCCAGAGGGATAAAGAATAGGAAAGCTATCAAGAGAGGGGATGGGATACGGAGTTCTGGTGGTGGGAATTGTGTGAAGTTGTACACAATTCCTATGGTTTTTGTCAGTGTTCCCTTTTTATAAATAAAAATTTAAAAAAAAAAAAAAAGAAGTAGTGGTATACGGGACTGGGAGGTGGCATACCTAAATGAATGCACATGTTACAGTGCACAAGGACACGGGTTCAAGCCCCCAGTCCCCACCTGCAGGGGGAAAGCTTCACAAGTGGTGAGACAGGGCTGCAGGTATCTCTCTGCCTCTCTCCCTCTCTATCCCCCCTTCCTCTCTATTTCTGGCTGTTTCTATCCAATAAATAAATAAAGATAATAAAAATAAAACAATGGGAATGGGAGAAACACACACACACACAATCAACCCATACCTATGTCCTTGGGAGAACAAGGTGGGTACAACTGCAGAAAGAGGCATGGAGCTTCAATGGTAGGAGTGGAGGAGTGTAGAATTATGTTTTATTATCTTACAATCTTATAAATTACTGTTGAATCACTAATACAGTTACAATAAATAAATAGTAAAAATACTTTTTTGGAAATTAAAAAAATGTGCCTATGTTATACATAATATAAAAATGTACATTTTTTTAGAAAGACGCCTTTTCTGGGGAGCTGGGCAGTGTAGCACAGCTGGTTAAGGGCACACATCACCATGTGCAGGGACCTGGGCTCCCACCTGTAGGGGAAGCTTCAGGAATGTTGAAGCAAGTACTGCAGGTGTCTCTCTGTCTCGCTCCCTCTTTATTTCTACTCCCTCTCAATTTCTCTCTGACCTATGAGATAAAGCGGGGTGGGGGGTGGAGAAACGGAAAAGATAGCTGCATGGTGCTGTGGGTTCATCATGCAGGTGCGGAGCTCCAGAGAGAACCCTGGTAACAAGTGAAAAAGGAAGGAAAGTAAAGAAAAGAAAAAAACCTTTTCTGTTGGAAAGGATGATTCAAGGAAATGTACCTAGTTCATATTTTTATTTTCTACAGCACTATACCAGTACAAATGTGTAAGCGCTTAATAAAATCGAACTTGCATATGACATGCATGTGTGAAATTGTTTCCCCAGATCTTATAATTTTCTAAAGCCCTGCCAATCCCAATCAATACTACACTTTAAGAAACACAGCCACAAGGCTGCTGTGAAGTTCTCTATGCATGTTTTCATGGTTCTATGGTTTTCATCTATTCATTTATTCTTTTTTTCTATTTTTATTTATAAAAAGGAAACACTGACAAAACCATAGGATAAGAGGGGTACAACTCCACTCAATTCCCACCACCAGATCTCTGTATCCCATCCCCTCCCCTGATAGCTTTCCTATTCTTTAACCCTGTGGGAATATGGACCCAGGGTCATTATGAGGTGCAGAAGGTGGAAGGTCTGGCTTCTGTCATTGCTTCCCCACTGAACATGGGCGTTGACAGGTGGATCCATACTCCCAGCCTGCCTCTCTCTTTCCCTAGTGGGGCAGGGCTCTCGAAAATCGGGGCTCTCGGTCATATTGGTGGGGTTGTCTGTCTAGGGAAGTCTGGTTGGCATCATGGTAGCATCTGGAATCTGGTGGCTGAAAAGAGAGTGAACATACAAAGCCAAACACATTGTTGCCTAATCAGGAACCTAAAGGCTGGACTAGTGCAGATGAAGAGTTGGGGGGGGGGTCTCTGTTTTGCAGACAATTAGGAGGCCTACCAACAAAACAGAGACATATTTTCTAAGAGACTGAAGACCATATTCATCCTTATATCACTGCCTTCAGCTGCCTTTCAAATTTTGAGTGATTTTTTTTGTTCATTTATTTATTTTTACTGTTCTTTGAAGCTAGTGGAGAAGAAATGAGAAAAAAAGGATGATATTCTTTTGAAAGATGTACTGTCAAGAGAACCACTAGCCTAGAATGGCCACTAATTTATTAAAACTTGAAACATTTCAATCAACAAACCTCTATGAATAGTGAACAGAGTGAGAAAATAAAGGTGTTGAGCCCCAAAGGAGGGCACAGTCTCAGTTCCCCTTTAAAACTGGTCAGGAAGGACAATGAAAATGCAAAGATGTCTGTGTGGTCGGTCGGTCGGTCTCTCCAATGGAAAAAAAAAAAAGAAAGAAAGAAAAAGAATTAGAGGGCTAATTTCGAAAGACAAAAGAAGTGAGGAGGAATTGAAAAATTCCCTCTTGCCAGAATTTACTGGAGGTCCTGCCACATTTCCTCTGAACTGCTACGAGCTCCTGCTGGCTACCTACCTTCCTTCCATTCTTCTTCAGTTTTGATGGGAGTGTAAGTAGAGGCTGTCACGGGCTGGGGATATGGGTCCGCCTTCCACCACCCAGGTCCAGCAGAGAAGCAATTATAAAAGCCAGAACTCCCACCTTCTGCACTCCAAAAATAATTCTGATGCATAATCCCAGTGGGGGAGAAATGACAGGGAAGATGACAAGAGGGCTCTGAACTCCAACTTCAACAGGACCCAAAGAGAGAAGAGTAAAAAGGGAGGGACATTTGAATGTAGTAATAGGTGTAGGTGTGACTTGGAAGGAAGAGAAGATGGGGGACCATAGGAAAAATGGGCAAATATAGACAGGTAGTGGTAGAAATAATAGTTAACCCTTATATCAACCTTAGGAGAACTGCTGGGGCTTCCAATGGAGGGAGTGGGGGATTGAGAACTCTTGTGGTGGGAAAAGTAATTTTATAAATCAATATTAAGCAACTAATAAAAAATGAAAAATAATAAAATGAAAAATAAAAATTAATAATAAAAATATTTTAAAAATAGAGGCTCTCATCTGTTTTCTAACTTTGTGTATAGCAAGTATGGAAGCTAGGTTTTGTTTTACTTTATTTTTCATTGCCACCAGGGTTACTGCTGGGGCTCAGTGCCAGCACTACAAATCCACAAGTACCAGAGGTCATTTTTTTTCCTTCTATTTTTATTAGATAGGACAGAAAGAAATTGAGAGGGGAAAGGAAGGCAGAGAAGGAGAAGAAAGACAGACACTTACAGAACTGCTTCACTCCTCAGGAGGAAGAGTCCCTCCAGCAGGAGGGGAGCAGGGGCTCGAACCTGGGTCCCTGTGCATAGCAATGTGTGTGCTCAACCAGGTGTGTCACTGTCAGGCCCAGTAAGTTCTTTTTAAAGTTTAAGATCAAGAGGGTCCTGATATTTTGAAATTGCTTTGCTGTTACAGCATAACCTAACTCAACTCATATGTGACCAAAACATTTATATTCACATGGTCAAAGCCATGTTCAAGGTTAAATGAAACAGTGCATCTTTTTCATAAAACGTATGTGACCTTTGTCGAGGTCATGCCAGTCTAATTAGTAGATTGATCCCTGGACCTGAAAAACGTCTGAACAGAAACATAGAAAAAGCGATGGGAATGGCATTTTTAAGGGTCAGACATAATGAGACACTCTGTTTCACTTTTTTAAAATTTTTTTAAATTAATTTTTCCCCTTTTTTCTCTGCATTTTATTTTAATTGCGAGCCCTGTATTTTTTAACTGATATAGGAAAGTGTAAATTCCTATTATTAAATACCTATTATCATAAAAACAAACAAACAACAAAACATGGTTCGCAGATAGCTCGTGTGTACCTTGTGACTTTCCCCGAAGGTAAAATCCTGAAAAGCTATACCACAGCAACACGCCAAGGATACTCATGTTGGACAGTCCACTACGAGTCAGAGTCCACATCTGACACCCAATCGTTTGTTTGTGTATCTGCATATCTCATCATATGCCCTTTGATCACAAGCATGTTCTGTGTGCGCTGACCACCAGAACCGAGGCTCTGAGCGATCCCACTACCACAAAAGACTCTCGGTGCTGCGCTCTTTCCATCATGTGAGGCCTATCTGTGTTTAGACTTGCATTCCTAGCTGCTGAAGAGCTCCGTTATTTCTAGGGGCTTTGGTGTTTGAGTTGCTTGTAGAATAAATGTCTACAGAGTTTTATTTCTCCACCACCACCACCCCCCCCAAAAAAAGCTATTTTTATCAAGAACAGACAGAAACTTACTATCACTGTTATAATCTGATACTGGCTGAAGAGCTGAGTAAATAAAGTGAACATGAATATGGAAGAATTCTGCTGGGGCTCAGTGGTTACACTACAAATTCACTGCTCCCAGTGGCCGTTTTTCCTCCCTCCTCCACTCACCCCTCTTTTTTAATTAGGTAGGGCAGTGAGGAATTGACAGGCTGAGGGGAAGGTTAAGAGGGCAAGAGCGAGATGCCTGCAGACCTGCTTCACTGCTCCTGAAAATTCCCCAGGTGGGGAGAGGGGTCTTGGACTCTGAACCCAGCACATGGTAATGGGTTCGCTCAACCGGGTGTTCTGCTGCCTGGCCCCACCAGTATCATTTTTAAAAAATATTTATTCATTTATTTATTCCCTTTTGTTGCCCTTGTTTTATTGTAGTTACTGATGTCTTTGTTGTTGGATAGGACAGAGAGAAATGGAGAGAGGAGGGGAAGACAGAGAGGAGGAGAGAAAGACAGACACCTGTAGACCTGCTTTATCACTTGTGAAGCGACGCCCCTGCAGGTGGGGAGCCGGGGCTCGAACCGGGATTCTTACACCAGTCCTTGAGCTTTGTGCCACTTGCGCTTAATCCGCTGCGCTACCGCCCGAGTCCCACCAGTATCATTTTTAATTTATTGTTTATTTTATGAGAGAAAGAGACCGAAACACTGTCCCAGCATATGCAGTGTTGGAGATCAGACCAGGGACTTGATGCATGTAGGTGTTTCACTCTACCTGCTGATTCCACTCTCCCAATCCCCCTTGAGGCATTTTTTTTTTTTTTTGCAGTGCAAGAAATACCCAAAACAATTTCACTAGACAAAAAGGTTAGGGAAAACACTTTAAATTAAATGGTAGATAAAACTCCTCTTTTTAGTATACAAAAATTTTGTTCAGGGAGCCTAGTAGCAAAATGGGTTGGGGGATGAAAAAGTAATGGACAGAAGACCTGGGATGATAATATGTTTAACTTTCCTCAAGAGACAGAATAATGCAGAAGAGGCATGAAAAAGATGACCCCTGACACATTAATAGAGTGTTTTCTGAAAAAAAGGATTTCAGATAACTTTGTTATTCAATGTATATTTGGTTGGGGATGTACAATAAATATCTTTGATTTACATTAAGGAGGACTACAGACTTTTTCATTGTGGGAAGAAAGAAATTTACACAAGTATTTAAAACTTTTTAGTAGGATACCTCACCATTATTCAAAAACTTGCAAAAAATAGAAATGCCCACAATTAGAATTTGGTTCAGTAAGCTATGAATCACCTATGAACATACTGTCAGAATACATTCACAATCACATTCATGCTTTGTTGTTAGCAGAAAAAAAAGCAAAGAATGCCTACACTACACATTCGGGAGGAAGATGCATTTGATGTGTGAATATTTATACATACGTACATATGTGCATATATATATTTGCACATACAAGCTACACATAAATTTTGAAGGAGAGGAAGTCGGGCGGTAGCGCAACGGGTTAAGCACACGTGGTGCAAAGCACAAGGACCAGGTATAAGGATCCCGGGTTGAGCTCTCGGCTCCCCACCTGCAGGGGAGTCGCTTCACAGGCGGTAAAGCAGGTCTGCAGGTGTCTGTCTTTCTCTCCCCCTCTCTGTCTTCCCCTCCTCTCTCCATTTCTCTCTGTCCCCTCCAACAACAAACGACATCAACAGTAACAATAATAACCACAACAAGGCTACAACAACAAGGGCAACAAAAGGGGGGGGGGAATGGCCTCCAGGAGCAGTGGATTCATGGTGCAGGCACTGAGCCCCAGCAATAACCTTGGAAGCAAAAATAAAATAAAATAAAAAATTTTGAAGGAGATACACCAGTGCTGCTTTTTTATTAATGATTTCATATTGAAATTCATATTACAAAATTCTAAGATAACAGGAGTCTAACTGAATACATTTCCACCACCAGAGTTCTGTGTTCCATTCCCTCTACTGCAAACTGCAGTTTTCCCAAGGTCACCTGATTCTATCTATCTATACCTAGGTATATGTTGGATAGTATGTTGGAGTCACTTCATAAGCCATGAAGCAGGTCTGCAGGTGTCTATCTTTCTCTCCCCCTCTGTCTCCTTTCCCCTCCTCTTTCCATTTGTCTCTGTCCTATCCAACAACGACAATAGCAATGACAACAATAACAATAAAAAACAATAAATGACAAGGATGGCAACAATAAAAACATAGCCTCCGGGAGCAATGGATTCAGGGTAAGTACCAAGCCCCAGTGGTAACCCTGAAGGCAAAAACAAACAAACAAACAAATATTCCTGAAGGCAAGAATAATGCTTCTGGGTCCATGCTCCCAGAGGAATAAAGAATAGGAAAGCTATCAGGGGAGGGGATGGGACACAGAATTTTGGAGGTGAGAATTGTGTGGAGTCGTACCCCTCGTATCCTATGGTCTTATCAATATTTCCATTTTATAAATGCAAATTAAAAACAAAAACAAGATTCCTGGTGACACATGCTTTGGGTCAGGGTGGGATAGGGGTGCAGAGCCCTCTGGGCGTCTGGACCAAAATCTTCCTGGGGTGCACAAGGTGGGGGTCTGGCTTCTGTAATTGCTTCTCTGCTGAACATGGACGTTGACTGGTTGGCCCATACCCCTAGCCTGCTTCTATCTTTCTCTGGTGGGTGGGGCTCTCCACCCGAGCTTACTGAGAGTTATCTCAATGCCGGGCTTTCATTTTCTTACCTATTTCCTAACTGTCCCTTCTGTACTAGGTGTGTGACACATTAACTTTTTTAAAAAGTAATGTACTTAGGAAAGTATAAAGTATTATTTTTCCATAATCCTTCTACACAATGGATTGGTTATTTTTAATCCCAAGGAGAAGAATGAAACTTTTGGAGGACATATTTCCGCCTCTCAGTTCTTCCTGAACTTCTGGTTGTGCTAGAATTTAGCTCTCAGCAGAGAAAACAAGAAGAGGTTGTTTATCTTCATTTCCTTTGTAAAACTTGAAATTCAGACGCGGAAAAGCGATTTTCAGCTTTATTAGCTCTAATGGTAGTGATATGCCATTCGATTAGTATTTTCTTTACAGCCTGCCTTGCCCCCTGCAAGCACTGTTCATGTTCCTTAAAAAACTGATATATTTGTTCCAACAGGGTCTGTTTGCAAGCTAGATGAGAAAAACAGATGTATTGCTTCAAAACTATAATTTATTTTAACTCACTTGGCCTGATTTGCCCAGTCTGACTCCAACTAACTTCTGGTCAATTCAAAAAATTAAACCCATCCACAAAGGATGAAGTTTGGCTGCCTATAAAGAAATTCTAAAGGAGGAAATAAGCAAAGACTGCCAACACTTTTAAGGAATGGTTGTCAAGGCTTATGGGTCTCCTCCTAGCTCAGCTCTTGGGCAGAACGTCATGCTTGTTTTTCTCTTGCAGCCTTTAGGATCTTGAGATTCCCAAACAGACATGATGGGCCTAGACCTCGAATCAATCCTTCTCTCCATTGTTACCGGTCATCTCTATCAGGAACAACAAACAAACCCCTTTGTGGGCCCCCAGAGGACCTTGCCCTCAACTTGGATCAATAACAGTAAAGAATGTTCCATCCTCTGAAGGGAGGCTGGACAACATACTCTATGTTCCACCTGAGGAAGATGGGTCCTGAAATTGGAGCAGCTTGGAACGTTCCTACTCATGACCACAGAATGTGAGCTCAGATCTACAGGGATGCAGAGGTCACACAGGCTCCTAAGCTGAATATGGGCCCCAGATCACATCAAGTCAATGGGGTTCACAATCAACAATATTTATACCCCCTTTCCCAAATTTGGGAGCTACTCTCTTCCCTGATCCATCTTTTGGTCCTTTTTCCAGTCATGACATCATTTCCCCAGACAATAACTTGGATCCACCTACATATCAGATTTCAGGATCAGGGGGAAAAAAAACTAGTATAACCACAGACCCTTTGGAATATAACTAAAATATGCCTACTAGCTATCTACAAAATGGAGGACCGCCCACAACTCTTCATCTATCTGCACTACTCCAGCCGTTAGCTTCATGATTGGTCAACAACTTGTTTGGCTTTCTTTGTTAACTCTCTTTTCAGCCACCAGGTTCCAGATGCTAGCATAATGCCAACCAGACTTCCCTAGACAGACAACCCCACCAATGTGTCCTGGAGCTCCACTTCCCCAGAGCCCTTCCACACTAGGGAAAGAGAGAGACAGGCTGGGAGTATGGATCGACCTGTCAACACCCATGTTCAGTGGGGAAGCAATTATAGAAGCCAGACCTTCCACCTTCTGCATCCCACAATGACCCTGGGTCCATACTCCCAGAGGGATAAAGAATAGGAAAGCTATCAGGGGAGGGGGTGGGATACAGAGTTCTGGTGGTAGGAATTGTGTGGAGTTGTACCTCTCTTATTCTATGGTTTTGTCAGTGTTTCCTTTTTATAAGTAAAATAAAATAAAAAACAAAAAAACAAAAAAAGAACTTCATGCTGAGATCAGCTTGCTTAAGAACCTAGGGATTGGGCCAACATTTTTCCGGATTACTGTCAGTTTCTCACTAGATGAAAGAAGTAACACACCCATTTCTACATTTATCACAGTTAGACATGCAAATATTTGTTTTCTTCTTAAAAAATAGCAAAAGGCAAGAGGATATATTCTGGAAGTTAAAACGTTTCATATTAGTAGGTAAGATAAGAATTAATGGGAATAAAGTTAATTATCTAATAGTAAGCCCCCCTCCCCAAAAGCTACTGGGTAATAACATCTGAGTTAAGGACACCGTGAGCTTAGGAACAGAGACCTGCTGACAGTGACGCTATCACGGGCATTCCTGCATTGGCACTACCCTATTCAGTCATGTCCAGGCTCTGCACTTTCTTGCTTTATTAAATCTTGGCGAGATTTCAGTGAACGACGATGAATCTGCTAATGTCCACATTTCATTTACTTTTTTTGAGGTCTTTTGGCAGCCTCCAATATTGATAACTTATATTGGTAAGTAGTCGCTGCATTTACCAGAGGCCTGCTACTATGCTCAGTGGTCATTTCTAGTCACTGGTTAGCCTGAACGGCAAAGTGACCTGGAAACACCATGCTCGTGAATGTGGGTAGTCCGGCAGCGGGTGGTCTTAGTAGAGACAGAGGAGCTGGCAGACAGATATTCTGGGTGTTAAGACATCCCTGCCTGCTTCCTAGATGGAATGTCTGTCTTCAGGCTGTTCAGCTGGAGAAACAAGGACAGACAGATCTCACTAAGGTCTGGAACTCTGCTGACTCAGCCCCCACGCGCCCGAGACGGATGAGACTGGGCATCCCCAGCAACACAGATGAATGCACTGTGCCCTTGCTTTTGGTGACTTACTCAGTCGCTCCTGGGCCATTTTTGCTGGGAGTTTTGCCTGTCCTTGCTGCGGACTCCTGAAGGTCACAGCAGTGCACCACATTGCTCGCGTGGGGGTGGCGGTGGCGGGGAGGGTGTCTAGACACTCCGACTTGAGGCAAATGGCCAAATGCCTAAGTGCCCATGCCTCTTAATGACTTCACTCCCACTTTTCACAGGCACGGATTCTGCCAGGAGTATTCCAACCCTATAATCTTTCAGAGCTGAGATAAGCTAAGTGAGGGGTATGACTCCATAACCCCTCTCTCGAGCACTTAGCATTGATGTATGTCAACTCCCTCTCAGGGCCACAGAATAGATGTTTGGAAAAAGGTCATTTCTTTGTGAGGAAAGAGAATTTCTAAAAATATGGAGGGGGGTGGAAGGTAGATAGCATAATGGTTATGCAAAGAGACTCTCATACCTGAGGCTCCAATGTCCCAGGTTTAATCCCACACCACCATAAACTAGAGCTGAGCAGTGCTCTGGTAAAATAAATAAATAAATAAATAAATAATAAATAAATAAAAATGTGGATTCCCATTCCCACCTCCACATATAAATTCTTGGAGTTCCTGCTAGCTCTCCCTTGTATGCCAGTTCCTCTGTTCTACACACACACACGCACACACACACACGCACACACACAGACACACACACTTGCACATATCAATGTACTCCCAGCTTCACCATGCACCTGTACATTTCTGTTCATATGGATGCTTATTTTTTTAGTATTCTGACTCCATAGCAACAGCTTTGAGCTAATCATTTTGTATTTTCAATGCATGCCAGAAGTGGCATTTAATTTGCATTAAATCTGACAGTAGGTTCTTTGGGAGGCAATGTGGAAAGAGCTGACTTGGTAATAGAACACAGAACTACACACCCCCTGCTTAACTTGGGGGCCCCTGGCAGGCTGCCTCACCAGCGAGACCGTCCTTCTAAAAAGACACAGTCCTTTGACGTGACCAGCACCGGCCTTTCGACCTGAAAACCAGCACTTGCTTGTACAGAGAGCATGAGGCCGTGGGTGATGTCTTAGTGCAGACACTACATACTAGAATAAAGGTTAAATTCGACACTGTTAATTTCAGCCTTTTCAGGTAATTGTTTTCTCTGCTTCCATTCTCAGAGAAAAGCTTCCTGTGGTGGGTTATTCTTTCTTATTCTTTTTTGTCTTTAGGGAGAGGACAAAAGTGAGAAAAGAGAGACAGGATACTGTCCAGTTATGAGTCTTACTTTCTATAACTTGTCATCATGACAGTTTATTTCAATATACCTCTGAGAGCTAAGGATTGTCCTCCACCGAGGGACACTGGTCCTGAAATGAGAGCAGCCTAGAATATCCCCAGCTGTGACCGTGGAGCTCAGACTGACAGGGACTCAGAGGGCACACAGGCTCCTGTGCTGAATAGGAATAGATATGGGCCCTGGGTCAGATGGATGGGGTAAACAGCTAATTATATTTATATTTTTTCTTCAGGTTTTTGAACTACCCTCTGCCCTAATCCAGCTTTCTAGTTCTAATTTCCAACTCTGACACAATCTTCCCAGACAGTATTTTTAGTCCACCTGCATGTTAGCTAGCAGGCTCAGGCACAAATTCCTGAAGTCATGGGCCCCTTGGAACATATCTAAAATAGACTTCATAGCTTCTTCCCACCCTAAAATCCATATTCATACCTACTCTATTTGCACCTTCTGATTCCTGTTTATTGAACATTTTTTTCTGCTTCACATCTTACCTCCTTTTGGCCACCAAGTGACAGATGCTACTATGTTTCCATCCTGACTCCCTGGGCAGACGACCTCCCCTCCCCAGAGCCCTACCTCACTAGGGAAAGATAGGAACAGGATGACAGTGTGGATCAATCTGTTACCACTCATGGCTGGGAAAAGGACCAGAAAGCTGGATCAGGGAAGAGAGTAGCTCCCTAATATGGGAAATGGGTATAAATATTACTGTAAACCCCATCAATTTGATGCGATCTGGGGCACAGAGGGAAAGCAATTACAGAAGCAATTTGGTGGGTTTTGGTCCATACTCCCAGAGGAGGAGAAATGATAGGGGGAAATGAATGGCTAAAGGGCTCTAAAAGGACAGTATGAAGCAGTAATAAGTACAGTAATAAGTACAAGTGTGACTTAGGAAGGAAGAGAAGGCAGGGCCATAGGAAAAAAATGAGCCCCCCCCCAAAAAAAAGATAGTTGTAGAAATACAAGTTAACCCATATTTGTGATCTTGGGAAAACTACTATAGTTTTCAATGGGGGGGGGGGGGGGAAGGACCCAGAACTCTGGTGACGGGAATGGTGTGGAATTATACCTGTTATCTTATAATACTGTAAATCAATATTAAATCCCTCTCTCTCTCTCTCTCTCTCTCTCTCTCTCTCTCTCTCTCACACACACACACACACACACACACTTGTCCTCCAGAAGGAGGGATGAGAACATATATGGAAAGTCTGATGTTGAGTGTTGCCTGTTGTTCCCAGGGAGCCATGAGTTGTAATACTTGAAACCTTGTGAAATAAACAATTAAAAAAAAAACACCACCTTGTGGAGTGGGGGTATGGGCTCCAGTACTTTCTGCCTAGCTGGCTTTACCCAGTCATTCTTTCCCACTGACTGGCACTCGCAGATCCCTGAGGAGTCTAAGGAAGGACAGACTCTTCTCCTGGTTCCTCCCTTCAAACTGGAAGCAAGGCCCTCCACTTCCTAGGCTGAGTGACTTTATCGAGTTCTAGATCATGGCCCATGTCCAAGTCTCTACCCGGGCTGGCTTCTGTCAGGCCACCAGCTGACCTATGGCCAAAGCAACATCAACATCAGATCAGGAGGCTTCTCGATCTCAAGGATGGTTCAGTGTCGTCTTCCTCAAGCTCTGAAAGCACTTACTCCTTTCTGACCAAGGAAAAGGAATACTGACTTGTCCTATAAATTTCAGTCTCAAAGTGTCCCCAACGCAACAGTTAAACCTAAAGGTAGCATTTCATTGTCATTCATAAAGACATCAAATTCATGGAGATATTGTAGCTTCAAAATTCTCAAGAGCTGATTCTCCTCAAGAATTCCCATTTCACATATATTCTGCAAAGGCCAAATCAACTTTAACTGAATTATTTACTGAGGACAAAGACTATGGTATTGAGGACAGAACCCAAGGCCTCAAGTATGCAAGCCATATGCTTTTCCTACTGGGATGAAAGCATACATTTTAATTTCATATAGTATTTCTCTCTCATTCACTATGCTATTTTATTTCCATGAACTATTTAGCATTCTATATGTTCTCACTCCAGAACCTAGCAGAAGGAAAGATGACTACAGAAAGTCATACACCAGGACGTAAAGTCCCAGGAGTGACATGTCACTTCCTTACACATTTCCTCGGCTAAAGGTAAGCATGTAACCTTACTTAATGTAAAGTGGGCGGAAATGAAAATCTCACCATGTGTCTTGACAGAGAGTTGGAAACATTCTGTGCACAGCACTGCTGGTTGCCATCTGTGCATCAGGAACCAAATACCTTATTTTTAACACAGAGGTTTTTTTTTTTTCAAAGTTCATGCGAGCTGAGTATTTTTGGCTGCATATTTTTTGGAAGGCGAGAGGGGGGACCAGAATTATCGCTGGGACTGCATGGCTGCATAATTCCTTTACTCACAGTGGGTCCTTTCCTTTCCTTCCCTTTCTTTTTAAGATGAGGGTCAGAGGCAATAATAAGATGAGGGAGGGGCAAAGAGAAGGAGCAATGCTTGTGCACTGCTCCACCATGTATGAAGCCCCACCCCCTGCATGAGCTGGAAGCCAGGTCCTATGAACCCATGATCAAGTATGTGCTCTACTGGCTGAGCCATTTCCCAGACTTCTGTGTTTATTTTTAAGACATTAGTGACCACCCCAAGGGATTCCAAATAGAAATGTCATTGAATTCAGTAATTTATATAGACTTAAAACAGTTTTTAAATAAAATGTAAGTCCTATGGAATGATACAATAGGTCAAAGTAAAAAAACCATAATATTTACATGTGTTTCTTGCTCTCCTGTATTTATTTGTTGTAGCACTGGGCCTTCTACACTGTGTAGAGGACAATTTCCAGTGTTACCAGGCCCAGTGAAAACTTCACCAGCTTGAAAAACTAGACTACCACCTGAAGCCAAACACCAAGGACAAGTCAAAATGGATTAAAGATCTAGATGTCAGACCGCAAACCCTAAAATTTATAGAAGAAAATACCAGGTAAAACATTGTAGGACCTTCACATCAAAGATGTATTTGGAGATTTAACCTCCCTGGGCAGGGGAAATGAAAAACAAGAATAAATAAATTGGATGACATGAAACTAAACCATTCTTACACATCTAAAGCAAACCACACGAGGTTAACCAGGCAGCCCAGTAAATGGCAGAAGGTATTTGCACATCACACATCAGACAAACGACTGATGTCAGACATCTGTAAAGAACCAGCACAGATCTACAAAAGAAGCAAAAGTAACCCAATAAAAACGTGGGCCAAAGAACTGAACAGTTTTCTAAAGAGACACACATGGCCCACAGACACATAAAGAAACGTTCCACTTCACTTATCGTTAGAGAAACGCAAATTCAAACCACACTGAGATTCCATCTCACACCTGAGAGAAGGGCTTCCATCAACAACCAGACAATGGCAGGTGCCGGAGAGCTTGTGGAGAAAAGGCAGCTCCGCCCCACTGCTGGTGGGAATGCAAACTGGTACAGCCCCTTTGGAAGACAGCATGGAGAGCCCTTTGTTGATTATAACTATTGGATAGAGACAGAGAGAAATTGGGGAGAGAGAGATACCTGCAAGCTGCTTCACCACTTGTGAAGCTTCCAACCTGCAGGTGGGGACCAGGGGCTTGAACCCAGGTCCTTGTGCACTGTGATGTGAGTGCTTAACCAGGTGTGTCACCAGCTGGCTCCCTGGACAGTCTTGACACAAATGAAAATGGAAGTACCTTGTGACTCAGCAGTACCACTCAGGCATTTATCCCGTGGACAATCAGCACTAATTAGAAGAGACGCATGCCGCCCTATGTCCATAACAGCTGCATCATTCACAATAGCCAGAGAGAGGAAGCAGCCTAAATGCCCATCAACAAATGGCTGGCTAAAGAAGTCATGGATGGGGGCCAGGCAGTGGTGCACCTAGCTAAGTGCACATAGTACTAAGCACAAGGATGTGTGGCAAGGATCTGGTTCAAGCCCCCGCTCCCCACCTGCAGGGGTAAAGCAGGTCTGTAGGTGTCTCTTTCTCTCTTCCCTCTATTTCCCTCTCCTCTCTCTCAATACCTTTTTACCTGTCCAATAAAATGGGGGAAAATGGCCACCAGGACAGTGGATTCATAGTGCTGGCACCAAGACCCAGTGATAATCCTGGACAAAAAAATAAAAGAAGAACTTATAGGATACATATGCCATGGAATACTACTGTGCAATAAAAAAGATATTGTGTCTTTTGGGACAAAATGTATGGAAATGGTGGTGATTAGCAAAATAAGTAGAGAAGAAAGGCAGCACTAGATGGTCTCACTTACATGTAATCAGAGATCTGATTTACTTGAACTTGCCCCCCCAAAAAAAATCCAAACAAACAAAACAGAAGGCAGCTGACAACTCAGGTGGTTATTTGGGGGGGGGGGGGCGGGAGGGTAGGGATACAGAACTCTAGTGGTGGGTGCGGTGTGGGACTATACATTGTAGTCTTACACTCTCACAATTTACTGTTAATAAATAAAATATGTTCAAGTAAAAAAACCCCACCAGTTTATAAAATCACTGTGTGTTAAAAAATAAACATAGCAAAATTAAAAAAATAAAAGGGCTTCACCAGTTCATAATTATCATCCATTAGTTGTCTCCAACCTCCCCCACCCCCAAAGGCCATCTTTTGAATCTACTCAAAGATTAGGATGCCTTGGTGAGCAACGGCTTTCCTAAAACATTTCCAGACCATCTCACATGAAAGCACGTCCAGACACTCAGGTACACATTACCTCTAGCGGTGGGCAAGTCCGTCTACAGTCTGCTCATATGCTCCACACCTGGGGACATTAAACTTGGAACAGCTAAGAGGCTGATGGCTGACAGCCAGCATTAGCTTCAGGGGCTGGCTGCTGGCCAAGGTAGTCAGCACACCCAGGGAGGTAATAACACATCTGGGCAAATAACATCTGAGCAAAATCAAATTTAAGGGCAACTGTTGTCCAGAGTCAGTCTTACAACGGGTATCTGTGTGGATGCTCGCTAGGCAGATTCAGTCTGTGGTTATTCTGGCCAAGTCATCTTATCAGACCTGTAAGACAACACGTGATGCTTCTTCCCATGGACTGTGAGAAGCACCTACACCCTCAGACTGAAACATCCTGGCTCTGCTGTCAATCTACCTCCAACTTCCTTTCTTATGTCTCTCGTAAGTGCAGGTCACTTTACTCAAAGTGTATTATGTGGGTATGTATAAAGGATTGGGAAGGAAAAAAAAGATTCCTGTCTAAATATGCCTGTGGAATGCTGGATAAAATAGAATCTTTTTAAAATTTTTGTTAACACTTTTTACTGGCGATTTAATAATGGTTTAAATATGACTTTTTCAACAATTACTGGATGGCTGTGCTCACATGTGAAATACAGACAACTGAAGTACGTGCACTTGCAAAGAACAGAAAAATAGTAGCCAAGCTGTCTGTAAGACTCCGACAGCACTGTGCGGCTTACTGTTGGCAGGTGTGTCATGGAACGACACCCTGTTACCTGATGGACTTGCAGAACACTATTCAATCATTCATAAACTAAGTAAGTACAACTTATCATGGCAAAGAACTGAGGCCAGGCCCCTGAAGGGTGCAAGCTTCACAAGTGGTAAAGCAGAAAGAGATGTTTCTTCTCTCTCCCATTCTCTCTCCCGTTATCTTTCTTTGTATGTCTATCAGTGAGAGATGGAGAGGAAGACAGGGAGGGAGGGAGGGAGGGAAAAAATGGCTGCAAATAATTGTGGACTCAGGGTACAGGCACCACACCCCAGCGGTAACCCCAGTGGCAAACTCAAAAACAAAACAAAACCCTTTGTTATTATTATTATGAGATTTCTTAGTGCCTGTAATGCGTTCATACAATTATAAACCTTTATCAGATATCTAGTGCTTATCAATGGAAATGACCACAGTACATTAGTTTTTTTATTCCTACCAAGGTCATGCTGGGGCTCAGTGCCCATACTCATAAATTCACCATGTCTGCCAACCTTTTCTTTCTTTCTTTTTCTTTTATATTGGATAGGACAGAGAGAGGCTGAGAGGGAAGGTGGGATAGAAAGTGTAAGGCAGAGCCACCTGCAGACCTGTTTGACCACTAGTGTAGCTCCCCCCCCAGGTGGGGAGCAGGGGGCTCAAACTTGGATGTGCTCAACCAGGTGGACTAGCGGCTCAACCAGGTGCTCAACCAGGTGGACTAGCAGCTCAACCAGATGCTCAACCAGGTGGAATAGCAGCTCAACCAGGTGGACTAGCAGCTCAACCAGGTGCTCAAGCAGGTGGACTATCGGCTCAACCAGGTGCTCAACCAGGTGGACTAGCAGCTTAACCAGATGCTCAACCAGCTGGACCAGCAGCTTAACCAGGTAGACTATCGGCTCAACCAGGTGCTCAACCAGGTGGACTAGCAGCTTAACCAGATGCTCAACCAGGTGGACCAGCAGCTTAACCAGGTGGACTAGCAGCTCAACCAGGTGCTCAACCAGGTGGACTAGCAGCGCAACCAGGTGGACTAGCAGCTCAACCAGGTGCTCAAGCAGGTGGACTAGCGGCCCAACCAGGTGCTCAACCAGGTGGACTAGCAGCTTAACCAGATGCTCAACCAGGTGGACCAGCAGCTTAACCAGGTGGACTAGCAGCTCAACCAGGTGCTCAAGCAGGTGGACTATCGGCTCAACCAGGTGCTCAACCAGGTAGACTAGCAGCTTAACCAGATGCTCAACCAGGTGGACCAGCAGCTTAACCAGGTGGACTAGCAGCTCAACCAGGTGCTCAAGCAGATGGACTAGCAGCTCAACCAGATACTCAACCAGGTGGACTGGCAGCTCAACCAGGTGCTCAAGCAGGTGGACTAGCAGCTTAACCAGGTGGACTAGCAGCTCAACCAGATGCTCAACCAGGTGGACTAGCAGCTCAACCAGGTGGACTAGCAGCTCAACCAGATGCTCAACCAGGTGGACTAGCAGCTCAACCAGGTGCTCAACCAGGTGGACTAGCAGCTCAACCAGATGCTTAACCAGGTGGGCTAGCAGCTCAACCAGTTGCTCAAGCAGGTGGACTAGCGGCTCAACCAGGTGCTCAAGCAGGTGGACTAGCGGCTCAACCAGGTGCTCAACCAGGTGGACTAGCAGCTCAACCAGATGCTCAACCAGGTAGACTAGCAGCTCAACCAGGTTCTCAACCAGGTGGACTAGCAGCTCAACCAGGTGGACTAGCAGCTCAACCAGGTGCTCAACCAGGTGGACTAACACCTTAACCAGATGGACTAGTAGCTCAACCAGATGCTCAACCAGGTGGACTAGCAGCTCAACCAGATGCTCAACCAGGTGGACTAGCAGCTCAACCAGGTAGACTAGCAGCTCAACCAGGTGGACTAGCAGCTCAACCAAGTGCTCAAGCAGGTGGACTAGCCACTGGCTTCAGGACCACAGCACATTCAGAAGCAGGTGTATCATCAGAGCTGAATTAAATGATCTGCCTTCCTCGCTCCCAACTCACACCTTTGATGAAAACTTTTTAAAAATTATTTTTATTTATTTTTTGGATAGATACAGTCAGAAATTGAAAGGGAAAGGGGTGATAGAGAGGGAGACAGACAGAGGGACACCTGCAACACTACTTCACCAATCGTGAAACTTATCCGTTGTGGGTGGGGACAGGGGGCTCGAACCTGGGTCCCTGCAAATTGTAACATGTGCATCCAACCAGGTGTGCCACCACTGGACCTCTGAAAACTTCTTATGTAAGCTGATTCTGGACTTATTCCCTGAATTTGATATTTACTTTCCTGTCTTTTCTATAGAACTCTGTCTACTCACAGGGTCGAGGGCTCAGAGTCTCTGGACTGCCACGGAAGAACCTTGATTTCTTGAAAGAAGACATTAAGGACGGACGGGAGCAGCACCAGGTCCCTGTAGGCAGGGCTATAGGGTGTTCCGGACAGCTTGACGGGGCGGAGTACAGGATGGAGAGGAACGCCCAGTCTCGCCTGGCAGACTCGCGCCCTGGCACCACACGACAACGCCTGGCAGTGGGGCAGCTTCAGTACAGCTGTCTCTCTCCAGTGCTTCCTCTGTCTGAAATAAAACAAGTGTAAATGTCAGCCCAGAAGCAGTGGGTCACACGTGAATGCAGTGGAAGAGACTTGGAGAAAGCTTTGGAATATGAGAAAAGTTTTAGGGAACAACGATAAAGATTGAAAAAAATTAAGAAGTGAGGCTGTGAATTATGAACTTAAATCTCCTTTTGTTGTCTTTGAGGAATACACAGGGGTGAAAGACAGTGATCAGCTCTGGTGACTGTACTGTGTTTCTCCGAACACTCACCATGCTGATACTGGTCGCATAAGCCCTGGGCCTTAGACAGGCTCTAACAGAACACCGCCACGGCCATCCTCTAAAACACAGCTCAGGGAACTGCCCAGTGACACGGCTTTTCATCTACAAGTAGACACAGAAAATTTAGCAAAGGGTTTACTCTGTTTGATCTGAGGCTCTTTTACATTTCATAGACGCTCAGAAACAACTGTGCATTTTGAGGAAAAAGTGTGAAGGTGGAAACAGAACTACGAGTGAATTTCTGGTGCACCTGGTTGAGCGCACATGCTACAGTGCGCAGGGACCCAGGTTCAAGCCCCTGGCCCCCACCTGCAGGGAGAAAAAGTTTCCTGGGTGGTGAAGCAGGGCTGCCGGGGTCTCGCTCCCTCTCTCAAACTTCCCTCTTGATTTCTCTCTGCCTCTACCCAGATAAATAAATAAAATGCTTAAAAGACAGAAATCAAATTGTGGAAGAACCTTTCAGAAATAGTTTGTCACATAACTGTTGTTCTGATGAAAGGACAAATTTGTCAGTTCACATAGGAACCTTTAGTAATTTTACGTAAACTAAGTCATTTCTTTGACTATGAGTACCAGTTGCATCAACGCATCATCTCACCAGCTTGCTAGAAGTAAATAAACCAATACTGTACATATGCCCTTTACAGGGGAGTCGATCAGGAAGTCACGGTGCCATCAATGCAGTCGCCATGTTTTTAAGACAGAAGCAAAAACAGAGAGAGGGAGCGAGAGAAGCCATAGCACGGGCGCTTTCCTCACACAGCGATGACGACAAGCCTGACAGTGGGCTGTGCACGCGGCCAAGCCACGCACTATCCGCGTGAGCTCTATTGCTGGCGCAACCGACCATTTTTATCACCAAATTTCATAATCCTGAGACATGTTTTTGTCAAGCTCTCTACAGTGGGATGGGTTTGCAGGAAACTGAAAGGCAGCATTTTTTTTTTCTCTCATAGTGGCCCGTAAAATAAGTGTCCCCAACAACGAGTGTGGCAGTCAGTTCCCTAGCACACACATTATTCTTTTATTATTATTATTATTATTTTTATTTTCCCTTTTTGTTGCCCTTGTTGTTTTTCATTGTTGTTGTAGTTATTACTGTTGTCGTCATTGTTGGATAGGACAGAGAGAAATGGAGAGAGGAGGGGAAGACAGAGGGGGAGAGAAAGACAGACACCTGCAGACCTGCTTCACCGCCTGTGAAGCGACTTCCCTGCAGGTGGGGAGCTGGAGGCTCGAACCGGGATCCTTACGCCGGTCCTTGCGCTTTGCACCATGTGTGCTTAACCTGCTGCGCTGCCACCCGACTCCCTAAATTATTCTTACTATCGCTATTTCTTCAGCGTTTTGGAGGCTGTGCCCTGTGTTTTCTATTTCACAAGTGGTTGCTTTCCTTTTAGCACTGACAGTCAAATACACACCCCAGAAGAACACACAGTGCCCGCACAAAGCAGCCCCCTCACTGCCGCTGCTGCCTGCACAGACTGTCTAAGCCAGGTTTCAGGTGACGCAGGGCTCACTGATTAGACCTTGTGGGATATCTGACAAAGGGTTTGAAATAAGCACTTTAATCAGAAGAGAGATTGCAAGGTGGGGATGATAAGAAGATTTTTTTTTCTTTCTTGGAAGGATTAACAGTTTACAGTCAATAGTCAAATACAGTAGTTTGTACATGTGTAACATTTCTCAGTTTTCCAAATAACAAGTCTCATCTCTCACCCAGGTCCTCCTCCGCCATCATGTTCCAGGGCTGAAACCCTCCTCCACCCCCCAGAATCCTTTCCTTTGGTGCAATACACCAACTCCAGTTCAAGTTCCACTTTGTGTTTTCCTTTCTGGTCTTATTTTTCAACTTGTCTATGAGTGGGGTCATCCCATATTCATCCTTGTTTCTGACTTATCTCACTTTACATGATTCCTTCAATCTCCATCCAAGATGGGGTGAAGAAGGTGAATATACCTGTTTTTTCTTTATTTTTATTTATAAAAAGGAAACACTGACAAAAACCACAGGATAAGAGAGGTACAACTCCACATAATTCCCACCCCCAGAACTCTGTATACCATCTCCTCCCAATAGCTTTTCTATTCTTCATCCCTCTGGGAGTATGGACCCAGTGTCATTATAAGGTGCAGAAGGTGGAAGGTCTGGCTTCTGTAATTGCTTCCCCGCTGAACATGGGCGTTGGCAGGTTGATTTATACTCCCAGACATGATGTCATGACTGCCTGTCTCTTTCCCTAGTGGGGTGGGGTTCTGGGGAAGTGGGGCACTGGGACACATTGGTGGGTTGTCTGCCCAGAGAAGTCTGGTTGGCATCATATTAGCATCTGAAATCTGGTGGCTGAAAAAAGAGTTAACATATAGAACCAAACAAATCATTGACTAATCATGAACCTAAAGGCTGGAGTAGTGCAGATGAAGAGTTGGGGGGGGGGGGCTCTGTTTTGTGCATAGTTTTTTGGTTTTTTTTTTTTAATTTTTTTTATATTTATTTTATTTATTCCCTTTTGTTGCCCTTGTTGTTTTATTGTTGTAGTTATTATTGTTGTTGTCATTGTTGGATAGGACAGAGAGAAATGGAGAGAGGGAGGGGAAGACAGAGAGGAGGAGAGAAAGACAGACACCTGCAGACCTGCTTCACCGCCTGTGAAGCGACTCCCCTGCAGGTGGGGAGCCGGGGTTTGAACCGGGATCCTTATGCCGGTCCTTGTGCTTTGCGCCACCTGCGCTTAACCCGCTGTGCTACAGCCCGACTCCCTGTTTTGTGCATAGTTAGTAGTTCTATTTTAGTTATATTCCAAAGAGCTCATGACTATACTAGTTTTTTTTTTTCCTGAGCCGGAAATCTGATATGCAGGTTGATTCAAGTTATTGTCTGAGGAGATGATGTCTTGGCTAGAAAAAGGACCAAAAAGCTGGATCAGGGACGAGAGTAGCTCCCAAATATGGGGAAGGGGTATAAATATTGTTGACTGCAAACTCCATCGATTTGATGTGATATGGGGCCCATATTCAGCTTAGGAGCCTATGTGACTTCTGCATCCCTGTAGATCGGAGCTCACATTCTGTGGTCATGAGTAGGAATGTTCCAAGCTGCCCCAATATCAGGACCCATCTTCCTCAGTTGTAGCATAGTGTGTTGTCCAGCCTCCTTCTCTACCGTTCTTGATCCAGTTTGAGGGCAATGTCTTATGGGGGCCTGCAAAGAGGTGAAAAGTGCAAGAGCTGGTGTAAGAGTTCACCATTTTTAACAGCATTCTGCATATACACCACAACTTGCTCAGCCTCTCATCTGTTGTTGGACACCTGGGTTGCTTCCAGGTTTTGGCTATTACAAATTGTGCTGCTATGAACACAGGTGTACATAGATCTTTTTGGATCAGTGTTTTGTTTCCTAGGATATATGCCCAGGAAAGGAATTTCAAGGACGTAGGGTAGGTCCATATCTGGCCTTCTGAGAGTTCTCCAGACTGCTCTCCACAGGGGTTGGATCCATGTACATTCTCACCAGCAGTGCAGGAGGGTCCCACTGCCCCCCCACAACCTCTCCAGAATTTGCTGCTGTTACCTTTTCTGGTGTATGACATTCTTACAGGAGTGAAGTGGTATCTCATTGTTGTCTTTATTTGCATTTCTCTGACAGTCAATAACAGGGAGCATTTTTTCATGTATTTGTTGGCCTTTTGTATAGAAGAAAAATCTTGATGCTGAGTAATGAGCTTTGTGAAATACATAACAATATCCATGCAGCCAACTTGCTGGTTCACTAACAATTTGGATTCCTCTAAATCCCTGTAGTAGAAACTTTTGGTACGTGAATATATACAACTATGGTTCTTAGGTTACGAGAATCAGAAACCAATTCCCACCAACTTAAGAAAAAAATATGGGGGGGGGATGGGGGACAGGTAGTGGTCCACCTGGTTGAGTGCACACATTACCACATGCAAGGACCTGGGTTCAAGGCTCCTCACCTGCAGGGGGGTCGCTTCACAAGCAGTGAAGCAGGTCTGCAGGTGTCTATCTGTCTCTCTCCCTCTTTGTCTCCTCCACCAATCTGTCTTATCAAATAAAGTAGAAATAAAAGTTAAGAAAGGAAGAGGGAGAGGGAGAGGGAGAGGGAAAGTCCTGTTGGGAACAGTGGATTTGTAGTGTCAGCAGGAGGCCCCAGCAATAACCCTGATGACAATAAAAGAAGGCATTTTATTATTTTCTTTATTAGGGAATTAATGTTTTACATTCAACAGTAAATACAATAGTTTGTACATGCATAATATTTCCCAGTTTTCCATATAACAATACAACCCCCACTAAGTCCTCTGTCATCCTTTTTGGACCTGTATTCTCCCCCCACCCACCTACCCCAGAGTCTTTTATTTTGGTGCAACATGCCAATTCCAGTTCAGGTTCTACTGGTGTTTTCTCTTCTGATCTTGTTTTTCAACTACTTCCTTGCCAGGCCAGGGTAGCTTCGCAGGTGGGAGAGAGATGACCAGGGACTCATGGCTGAGCTGACAACACAGGTCAATATTTATTGATGAGTGGGGATGCAGTGCAAGCTAGCTATCTCTAATCACAGTCTTGTCCTATATATCTCCTGAGGCGGAAGTGTCAGGTCAGAAGAGGATGTACGTAGGATACGGGGTGGGAAGAAGGAAAAAGCACGCGAACCAGTGGGGATTAAACCAATGAAAACAATTATGCAAATAGACCACAGCCTCAAGCAATGCAACAGAAGAGGTCTTAGAAGCAGAATTTAGAAGCAGACCAACATTTCCCCCTTTCTTTTTAACTAATGGCCATAGTATCAGGAGTGTGGGGTGAACAGAAACCTATATCTCACAGGCATTTTCAAAAGAACTGGCACAAGACATGGAGGAACAAGTAAGAGAGCAGCAAGAACCAGTGTGATGCCAAGGGGAGGCCTGAGGGGGCATTTCCTGCCTCAAAGGGAAGGCCCTATCAGGCGAAAGGGCATTTCTTGCCTCTGGGGGCATCAATTGCCTCAAAGGGCATTTCCTGCCTCTGGGGGCGTTTCATGCCTCAAAGGGTGTTTCCTACCTCTATAGGCAGGATCTAGTAAGGAGGGGGGTTTCCTGCCTCTGGGATCAGGGCCTGCAGGCGAGGAGACATTGCCTATACAGTCCCAAGGCTCTGGCTACAAAGTCCATGGACTGGGGCGGTCAGTCTTTGAGAAACCCAGCAGCGTAAAGGGAAGCTGCTGTAAATTGTATAAAGTGTCCAAGAGGTGTGCCAGTAAGTCTGATAGAAGTGTCAGTCCAAAGCAGATGACCACGGAAGAAATGCCAGGGGATGAAACACTGCATGGGGAAGATCAGCCACCGGAATTCCGCTTTTCTGTAGAGAGTGAGCTTTAAAGTCTGTGAATCTGTTTCTTCAGGTTGTGCCAGGTCACATCATTGGTTTTTTTTTTTTTTTTTTTTGGGGGGGGCTGCTGTAATTGTGCCATCTTGTGGGTGATGTCAGAGAACAGGGGTCCAAATGGATTTCTGGGGATTTCATTTAAGCAGATGCTTTTTCATGTGAAGACTTGACAGCTGTAATTCACTTACTTGTCAAACAAAACTTGTAGCAGAAGTTTACTATAATTGATAATTCCATTATAATTGGAAGTCCTTTCTAGTATTATTTTAAGGTTGTTTAAACAGTTTAAACTCAATAAAAAGGACCAAGGATAGAAGCCTCAGGCATGAGAGTCATTAACATAACCATTGCTTTTTCTACCCCGCCCATACTCATACAGTTTTCAGGATTAAACGTTTCCAAAACATAAAAAATCAACAGAGAAAAAAAATTTTTTTGGACTATTTCTGGATGTCTCTAGAAATCATGGCTGTGTCAAGCATTTTTTTTAAGTCAATGTCATACAAAAATTCAGTCAGTCAAATCACTCTCTTGCAAAACACAACTGAAAGCAGACAGCAAACTTAAGATATTCAGAGAGAACAATGAGGGGGTAATCGAGAGAAAAGCCATAGGCAGCTTTTGCTTCTTTCATCTTGAACCAGATTATCCAGATCTCACCATGTAGCATCATGAGTCCCCGGAGGGCATCCTAGTCCAAAAAGCTCCTCAAAATTCCATTTAGGGTGCTTCTGACGGTTCCTGCAGGATTGCAGGCATCCATTTTTAAAAGCGTCTTCCCATCGAAGAAAGAATCAAATCAGGAGGGTAGAACTTACCATATGTCTCCATTCTTGGGGACTGCCAGGGTACTGAAGAAGGCTCATATGATGAGCTGTAGGTAACCTACCTTAAAACAAATTCGAGTGGTTTGAATGTGAGCTAATGGCGTCGACCTATATGATCACATGGTGCTCATGGCGTGGTAGGTGCGATGGGGAGCCTGGAGGGATCTGGGGATGCCCTCAACATGCTTTACCTTGTATCCTGCAGTTTCACCCACAGGGTTTCATGTGGGGCCTGGATGCTGCCTGTAGGTTGGTCTGGATGGAATTTGCCCCATCCCCGCTGTCCTTAAGTTTTCTTTTATTTGCAATGTTGCCACAGGAAGGATGTCTTCTGTATTCTAGTTACTAGATATTTGTGATTTGCCTGTTTCTATTGGATTTTCACACTGTGACATTTAGCATAGGTCGACGCCATTAGCTCACATTCAAACCACTCGAATTTGTTTTAAGGTAGGTTACCTACAGCTCATCATATGCTTACAAGCAATGCCAGCTCTTCCACAGGTTGCACAAGTCAACTGGCTTCCACCAACTTGGGTGAATACTGGCTGGTCTTGTTTCTAGCGGTTGGATTGTTGGTGTTTTGTTCTGTTCCCAGGTGCCACTTTCTACTTCCTGACTCATGCTCATCTTCTTGCCTTTGCTTCTGCAACCCCACTGGTTCCACAGAAAACTGCCTACTTGGGGGGAGCACATGTTCTTGCCACAGTGAGAAAAACACCAAAGGAGAGCTGTCGAGATTGTCACCGGTTTGCCTGGCAAGATCAAGATATTATTTTTTGCAAAGGCAGCTCAGCAGGAGCCTATTTCTCAGAGTTGGCAGGAGCCAAGGGCAACAGAGGCTTCATGAGAATCTAATTTGCAAATTTCATTGGGTGGAGCCTTTCATGTTTCCATCTGAACTTGTTTTAAGATCTGTTTTATTATTAGTGCATGTACCGAAAGCCACCTTTTCTAGTCTGGCTAAAATGCAATACAGAAGACACCTGCAAAGATACGAGTGATTTAGAGGGAAGTTGTTGCCAAGCCATTAATCCTAGAGAAGCTTCTTGTTCAACATAACCTCTCAACGATTAGATGGTACTGCTCTGATTTACAGTTTTGCCTGTTTATATATCAATGCATTTGACATACCTGGCTCTGGTGATGCTGGTTTTCACAGATGCAGGTTGGACAGTTGCAAAGTATTTCCACAAGCTTACTTCTGCGTCACTGGCCTTGTCCCGACTTGCACTGTGCAGCCTGACTTGTTTCCTATCCTTCTGACTTCTGAGCTCCAATTTTTCCGTTCGTTACCTTACCTCACTCGCTCTTTGGCACACACACCTGGCATCAGCTGTCTAATTACAGGCTTTGACTGCCTTTCTTGATGAGCGTGTAAGTTCTCCCTCTGGCCTTGTTTCCTTCATCCATCAGCTCAGCCTTCAACACCTTTAACATCCCTTTGACCTGACGGTGCCTACCAACAGTGTCTGTGCCAACTTGGTGGCAGGAGTCAGACATTTAGTGAAAAGCAAAATACATGAGGAGCTTATGGTCTGAGGAAACAGGAATGGCACACACTGAACACCAACATCCTGGCGCACACAGCATTTAGAAATGAGCGGCTGCTACAGCTCAACTTTGGAAATAATTCTGTAAGCTGAGAATGGTACATAAGACTTATCTCCAGGGCTGAGGAGATAGCTCAGTCTGGTAGAGCATATCATTTACAGGCCAGAGGCCTCATAGGCTGCCAGTTCAGCACCACCTATAACAGAACTGAGTAGTGTTCTGCTCTGGTTTCTCCCTCTCTCTCCCGCCATTCTCTCTCATAATAAATACTTAATTTTAGAATTTAAAAAATATTTGCAAAAACTAGTCCTGCCAATTCCAATCAAATGACAGCACTGTGAATAAGAATTCTAAAGCTTCATCTAGAATAAGCAGGAAAAGAGTATCCTGGTTTGTTGGACTGGTGGCTTTGAACAAAGCAGCAGGCATGTTACCAGAAGAAGTGACCTTCCATCTCAAAGTCCATATGTAGAAAACTTTGTAAGAGATGAAACCATCATCTTAGGATATTAACTTGGCTCTCCACAGAATGGACATAGGGAAGACATAATATTGTCAGAGAAGTAAAGTAAAAGGTTACTGTAGTCTTGTCAAGAAGTTATGGCATGGGGGGACTGGATGGTGGCACACCCAGTTAAGCACACACAGTACTATGTGGAAGGACCCCTGCAAGGATCCAGGTTCGAGCTCCCAGCTCCCCACCTGCAGGGGGGTCACTTCAGAAGTGGTGAAGCAGGTCTGTAGGTGTCTTTCTCTCCCTATCTACTCAATTTTTTTCTGTCCTACCCAATAAAATAGAAGGGAAAAAAAGGAAAAGGCCACCAGGAGCAGTGGATTTGTAGTGCCACCACTGAGCCCCAGCAATAACCCTGGAGGCAAAAAAAGAAAATATTAATGTAGTTTATAAAAGAAGAGGAGAACACTGGTGGAGTACAGTTCTCTGGGAAGGAGTTCTGTTGAGCCAGGGTCACTGGGAATTAACTAGAAAGGAAAAAAAAAAAAGGGGGGGTCGTCACTTTGCAAATGGTGAAGCAGGTCTGCAGGTGTCTATCTCTCTCTCCCCCTCTGTCTTCCCCTCCCCTATGGATTTCTCTCAGTCCTATCCAATAACAGCAGCAACAACAACAACAATGGAAAAAAGATGGCACTGAGGCCCAGCAATAACCCTGGAGACAAAATAGTAATAATAATAATAACAACAACAATAAAATAATTATTTTTAAAAAAACAGAATTTTGCTAGTACATAACAGAAATTAGAATTGACTCTTGAGTTTCAGATCTGAAAGGACAGAGGAGTCTTCAAAAAAGACAAGAATGGAACCTGCAGTCTAGGGCAGAGATTGCTAGACTGTCTTCTCTATTCACACTTCCACTTGCAATGGCAAGCTGAGTTTCAGCAGTGTCAGCATCTTCCTGCATCTTCCCAATCATGTGTGTAAGACTGTCTCATTTCACAAATACTTACTGGACACTGACTTGGTGCCTGCTGCCAAGCCAAATGCTTTATATGAATCCCGTCACCCAATTCTCGCAGTAACCCAGTGAGGAGTTACTATTTCTCTTCCCAACTTACAGAGATGAAAATAGAAGTCCATGGGCGGAGGGTAGATAGCATAATGGTTATTATGCAAACAGATTCTCATGCCTGAGGCTCCAAAGTCCCAGTTCAATCCCCCCACACCATCATAAGCCAGAGCTGAGCAGTGCTCTGGCAAAAAAGAAAAAGAAAGAGAAAGAGAGAGAGAAAATATAAGTCCATAGGCATTAAATTACTTGCTCAAGGTCAACAGCTAAGAATAGTGAAGCCAATAACCAATTGCAGGCTGTCTGGTGCTAGAAGTAAGTTCACTGTCAGGACTCTGGACAGTTTCCCACACAAGACACAACCTTCTTCCTCTTGAAGCGTCAGCCTAGGAAGAGACTCCTGGTCATCTGAAGGCGGTCAGATGCTGTGGTAGTAAGAACAAGGAGCCCTGGCGCACGCAGCAGGGCCAAAGTTAAGTGCTGTGAGAAGCCAACACTAGCTGCATGATGTTTCTCAAGATAAACTGAAGCAGACAAAGGAAAAGGAGATTTCTCCAGACAGAAGATAGAGCAGACTTCCAGACGTAACCGAGAGCAGGGGAGAACAGGGCTTGTGCTTGAAGGGTGAGTGGCTTTTAGTAAGACTACAGCATGCAGGGCAGGCAGAGAAGTGAGGCTGGGGAAGCAGAGGAGAGCACAGCTGAATGGACTTCCTGTGCTCAAATGAGGCCTCTGTGCTCCTGAATGACAGTCGTAGGAGTTAGTATCTTAAACACGAAAAGACGTACTCGGATTTACTTATTAAAAGAGAGTCACACTTGCTATGCAGAAAACAGAGTTCCTTTTCCTTGTTTCTTGTCCCCAGCTGGCTCAGACACCTGCCTGTCTGGGGTGTCCCTGTGGCTTAGGAATTCTCCGGGGGGGGGGGGGGGGGTCCCAGAAAGGCTTGCTAAGTGCAGCACAGGAGAAGAGAGTACCTTTTCTCTATCCAGACATTGTAAGAGCCGGCTCCATCGCCAGAAACGAGATGCTTATTGACCTACTCGCCTAAGGATGAAGCTACCACAGGGGGAGTTTGAGGCTCAGAGATGCGGAGCACAGCAGAGCCAGAGCGCTTTAATTTGCCAGGCTGTGGCTCTCCTCTGCCACGCCCGGGAAGGTTTCCTGGCTGAGCTGGCCCTTCTGCACCCTCAGGTCCGCTCTCCATCATGCCCTCCATGTGCAGGACATAGGAGGCTGATTCCTAGAAACTGTGTCAACAGATGTGCCTTTCCTACCACTTCCGGCTGGACTGGGTAAACAGGGGCAGGGGCCAAAGTCAAGAGGCAGGGATGGCGACTGCTTTCGTTTCCCCAGCTGGCGGTCTGGCAGAGGGCTCTCATTTGTGTAGCTGCCACCTCCTCCTATATGAGCCCTCCCTCCACAGCCTATTTGGCCCCCTTGCTTCTCTTGTTACCTGAGAGCCAAGATGGGGTAGTGTGTCTTACTAGTCCACTTACTTACACTCTTCCTCGTGGTTTCTGTATACCCTGGCCCCATCTTCGAAAACAATTCCTTCATTGAACTCCACTAACAAATGTTCTAGTGTAGGTCTGTCGTCAGTTTTCTGCCAGGACCCTGAACCTACATTCTTCACTGTATTTATCTGGGGCATCTGAGAAGCAAATGACAAGACAAGACTGTATGGCTAAGGAATAAGATAAAATCTTATCCCGGGAGTCGGGCGGTAGTGCAGCAGGTTAAACGCAGGTGGCACAAAACGCAAGGACCAGTGTTAGGATCCCGGTTCCAGCCCCCGGCTCCCCACCTGCAGGGGAGTGGCTTCACAGGCGGTGAAGCAGGTCTGCAGGTGTCTGTCTTTCTCTCCCCCTCTCTGTCTTCCCCTCCTCTCTCCATTTCTCTCTGTCCTACCCAACAACAATGACATCAATAATAACTACAACAATAAAACAACAAGGACAACAAAAGGGAATAAATAAATACTGCAGATGGGCAAGTGAAGAATGGGAAGGAGGGTTGGAGCTTACCATATACTCTAAAGAATGTTCGGTGATTGCAGCCACCAGGTTGTAGATGCTGCTGTTTCCATCCTGACCTAAGCCGCCCCCTTGTTTCCATGTTTTACCATCACATCCACCACTTTCCTTAACACCACCCACCCCACTTGCTGCTCTCAGCCACCCAAAGGTCTTGGGAGCTGCATCTTTTCATTGACTCTTCACAACTAATATTGACCTTAGAGTTTAGCATTTAAAAAAGCAATCCTTTCTCGTTTTCAATTTAGGGAAAACTTTAAATAACAACAGTCAAGAGTATCAAGACTTCCTCTTCAGGACTCAGAGCTGGAAAGCGTATACTACTAGGTCTACCTGACTTCTCCCTCTGGCTCAAAGCATCCCCCACCTTCATTTCCTTTCTCCGCTGATGGAGTTTTAGTCCTTCTCTTTCTCAGGCGTATGACTGGGAGGGACAGAAGGGCCATCTGGAAGCCCTTCCCCCTTCTGTGCTGTCCGGTCACACCCAGGAGTGGGGACGTTTGCATGTTTGGCTACTTTATCTACAGTGGTGGTGCGGCCATGCTGTGCTCAGAGAAAAAGCTCTTGGGAATTTCACTGGCTCTTGACTGATCAATGTAGACTCAACTGCTGAATATTCAAATGAGTCGGGCAGAGAAGGCGGAGGGCAAAAACCTACCCAGACACTGGCCCGTGTTTCTCTACAGGTTTTGACTTCACGGTGATACAGGCGCTGCCATCCCTCCTCCCAACTCTTAAGCATTTCAAGTCATAGTTCAAGCCACCAGCTTTCTAGCAGCAAGTATTAACTCATTTCCATGACAACCAATTACTTAGTCCTTTCCTTCCCCTTCTTTTATCACTTACAGATGATGGGGAGAGGCACTGAATGTCAACATGTTTTCACACCAAGAGTAGAGACTTGTGTGAACAGGAAAAATGTATCTCGTTAACTATTATCAAACAGTAGGGGGGAAAAATGTGTACACATGAAGAGGTTCATCTTCCCCCACTCAGATGCAAATTACACCTAAACATTCCAGAAAGCTATAAGGCAAATTCACTTCCTTAAAAGGTAATTGTAGGTCAAGTCCTTTGGAACTATAATGACTTTTCTTTAATCGCACAGTAGCTTTAATAAGGACTTTATGTTTCAGATGTGTAGACTGCATAGCACTCCCCAGAAGACATTAATTAACCCAGAGCTATATGGAAATTTCTATTTTATTCAAAGATGAAAAATAGGACTTTTTTTTTCTTTAACAGGAAGAACTCCTAGAAACACCAACATAGTGTGAATAAACAATTTTAGGACAACAAGTTACAGTGAAGCCAATGATCACAGGAAAAAGAGAGGTTCCTGCTCACTAAACAATTGGTTCTGCTTTCTATTTTAATGCTTTTCAGCCACCAACTTGCAGATGCTGCCATGACGCCAACCTGACTTCCCTGGGCAGACGCCCTCACCCGTGTGTCCTAGAGCCCCACCTCCCCAGAGCCCTGCCCCACTAGGGAAACACAGAAACAGGCTGGGGGTGTGGATCCACCTGCCAACACCCATGCCCAGCGGAGAAGCAATGACAGCTTCTGCTCCCCATAATGATCTTTGGTCCATACTCCCAGAGGGATAAAGAGTGGGGAGGCTTCCAATGGAGGGGAGGGGATGTGGAGCTCTGGTGATGGGAATTGTGCAGAGTTGTACCCCTCTTATCCCACAGTCTTGTCAATCAGTCTTGTTAAACCACTAATACAAAAATGGAGAGAGAAGGACATGCTTTAAGTATGATTACTCTTTTTGCTTTCCTAATACAAAAATATGCACCTATATATGGGGCGACTCCTTAGGGCCCCAGAGAACGTTGGTAGAAACAAAACGTCTTCACTTCTGGGTTTGCATAAAACATTTGCTCCTAAAAGACTACATGAAAAAAATCAACCTCATATTAGAAAAATAAGAAGAAGAAAAAACAGGCAGAGTGGTGAACTTCTTTGTGCTCTAGAATTCTTACTTGGTTACTGCAGATGGGCTTAATGGTAACCACACCCCCTGAAACAAACAACAAAAAAAAGATCTACCCACACCCAATTCCCAAAACATATGAATGAGGCCTTATTTGGGAAATGTGTTTTAAAAAATGCAATTAATCTAAAGATCTTGAGATGAGCTCATCCTAGATTCAGTGACAATTGCCCTTAGAAGGCAGGCAAAGGAAACACACAGAAGAGGAAGCATTGAGAGCGTCAGGCAGAGGTTGGAGTGATGAATCAGGCCACATGAGGAAGGCTGACAGCCACCAGACACTTCAAGAAACAAAGAAGAGATTCTCTCTACAGCTGCCGGGAAGAGTGTAGCCCTGCCAGCACTGTGCCTTTAGACATTTGGCTTCTCGAGGAACTGTGAGAGTCTAAATTGCCACAACTAAGGTTGAAATAACTTGAAAGAAAGGAAGGTGTGGAGAATTATGTAGTAGGTAGGAACCAGGGAGAAACTGCAAAAGAATTCACCACCAAAGTTGTAAGGCAAGAGAGGGGTAGTATATGCTTGGACCACAATGAAGTACAAAACAGGACAAGAAGAAAAGCTGGGATGCTAGAGTCCCATCAGCCTACGACACAGTTGCGATTGCTATGCCAACCCTGTGCTCTCCCTCGTAAGGTGGGACAGTCACAGAAAATACCATTTTTGGTTACTAATAGTTAAAAAAAAAGAGGAGGAGGGGAGGCAGGCAGAGTACTCAGCACAGTACTTAGCCTGCTGCGTGTCAGGGCCCACTAAATACTTGCTGTATCCAGCATTTCTAAATTTACTTAAGCTACAGACCTCTGCCTTGATTCTTTCTTTTTTCAAGTCAGTTTTTCTTTTTTTTTTTTAATTTTTAAAAAATATTTATTTTATTTATTTATTCCCTTTTGTTGCCCTTGTTGTTTTATTGTTGTAGTTATTATTGTTGTTGTCGTTGTTGGATAGGACAGAGAGAAATGGTGAGAGGAGGGGAAGACAGAGAGGGGGAGAGAAAGACAGACACCTGCAGACCTGCTTCACCGCCTGTGAAGCGACTCCCCTGCAGGTGGGGAGCCGGGGTTCGAACCGGGATCCTTATGCCGGTCCTTGTGCTTTGCGCCACCTGCGCTACAGCCCGACTCCCTCAAGTCAGTTTTTCATTTGTGGTTAATAGTTGTTTAAAAGATTGTATGGGGAGTTGGGTGGTAGCATAGCAGGTTGACGCAAAACACAAGGACCGACAACAACAAACAAACAAACAAACAAAAAAACACAAGGACCAGCATAAGGGTCCCAGTTTGAGCCCCCGGCTCCCCACCTGCAGGGGAGTTACTTCACGGGCGGTGAAGCAGGTCTGCAGGTGTCTGTCTTTCTCTTCCCTCTCTGTCTCCCCTCCTCTCTCCATTTCTCTCTGTGGTATCCAACAACAATAACAGCAATGATTGAAATAAAAAATAATGCAATGACAACAATAATAATAGCGACAACAAGAGTAACAACAAAGGCAACAAAAATGGGAAAAATAGCCTCCAGGAGCAGTGGATTCATAGTGCACTACTATGAGCCCCAGTGATAACCCTGGAGGAGGCAAAAAAAAAAAAAAAAAAAGGAAAATGCCATAAGATCCAGCAACATCACTCCTGGACATTTATCCAAAGGTCATGAAAGCACTTGATTCAAAGAGACATCGCCTCACTATGTTCATCTGCATCATTCACAGTAGCCAAGGAGTGAAAGAAGCCTAAGTACCCACGGGCAGATGACTGGATAAAGAAGTTATGGGACACACACTCCGTGGAATGTGACTCTGCAAACAAAAAGGATGATATTGTCTCACTTGAGACAAAATAGACAGAGTGGGAGGTGATTATGCTCAGGGAAAGAAGAAGTGGAAAGCAATTGGCAGATGGTTCCACTCATGTTGAATCCAGAGAACGGAAATGCAGGAGCTCACAAAAAGCACCACCACCAAAGAGAAGTAAACAGTCTCTAAGACTTTGTGAGAAAAAGGATGCTCACAGCGGGGAGGTGATGGGTGCAGTGTGAAACTATACCCAATAACCTTACAATCTTTTATTTGCTTTTTCTATTGTTGTAGTTATTATTGTTGTTGTTAGGGCAGAGAGAAATGGAGAGAGGAGTGTGACAAGGCATTTATTTAAACCCTGGGTGCTCGGTAGACATAATAAAGTATAGACTCTTCACTCAAGTAGCTTTAGTCTGGTGGAGAGAAAAAAACTTATAAGCACATATAATTAGTTGGCAGTGCACTGGGTATAAACAAATGGTGCCCTGATCAGCAAGCAGGAAGATGGTGCAGCTAGGATGGCTGAGGAAGGCCTGAAGGGCGAAGTGGACATGCAAAGAACAGATGAGTCCTTCTCTCTCCCTCTCTCTCTTTCTGTGTGTGTGTGTGTGTGTTGGGGTGGGGGGAGAGGCTGAGGGGAGAGTTATCTGGCAGGAAGCTGGCCTATTTTAAGGTCCTGAGATGAAAAAGACTTGCATTGTCTGAGAACGTCAGACCCTGGAGGCTAGAGTGGCTGTAAGACAGGGCACGAGGTGCAAGTGGACAGAGATGGCACAGCCAAGGCAAGTACCAGATCCCACAGGACCTGAGGGAGGCACTCTATTAAGAAGATCTGGATTTTGTTGGAAGTGAAGTCAGTGGTGACTGAAGACTACTTTTGTTATTACTGTTTGCCACCACGGTTATCACTGGGACTCCATTCCTGATGGCTGTCTTTTTTTTTTTTTCATTTATTTTTGATAGAGGATGAAAGACAAAGAAGGGAGAGAGATGTTGGGTAGTATGCCAGCTCCCCCTGGCTTCTGCTTAGCCATATGCCTATATAGGGATAGATTTAATCCCATTCAAAGCTTTGGTCTATTTACATAAATCACTTTTACATTTACATAAAGCACTCCAGGGCATTGGTGGTTCAGTGATAGGATTCTCGCCTGCTCTGCCCCCTCCGTGTCACACTCTGATTGTCACCAGTCACTTTTCTCTCCACCCTCTCTATGTCACATCCTGTTTCCACCCTACTTGGCAAGTATATATAAAGACAGCATTGTGAGTTTTAGGGTACCTTGCGTTTAGCTTAGCTCGGCTTAGATTGTGCTGCGTCCTGCATGAATAAAGAGATACTGCCTACAGCTCAACCATGAGTCCCCGGTCGTCTGTCACCTGCCTGCGAAGCCAGCCCGGCGAAAACAACACGAGAGATGGAGAAGAAAAGAGGAGAGGCACCTGCAGCGCCAATCCACCAACTGTCAAGCTTCCTTCCTGCACATGGGGACAGGGCTATTTTTTATTGTTATTAATTTATCTGTAAAATAAAAAAACATACTCCAAGAGGGATGAAGAATAGGAAAGCTATCAGGGGAGGGGATGGGATAGAGAGTTCTGGTGTGGAAACTGTATGGAGCTATACTCCTCTCATCCTATGGTCTTGTCAATATTTCCATTTTTAAAATAAAAATTATAAAAATTTTAAAAAATTATGTGACTTTTAGGACACTACTGTCTTGCCATCTCAGAAGATGCCCAAGGTAGAGAAGAGTTTTAATCTCTAAACATTTATTTATTTATTTATTTGCCTTCAGGGTTATCGCTGGGCTCTCTATCGGCACTACAAGTCCACTGCTCCTGGAGGCCATTTTTTCCCCGTTTTCTTGCCTTGTTGTTATTATTGTCATCATTGGATAGGACAGAGAGAAATGGAGAGAGGAGGGGAAGACAGAGAGGGGGAGAGAAGACAGACACCTACAGACCTGCTTCACCACTTATGAAGCAAACCCACCCCCCCACACACAGGTGGGGAGCTGGGGGCTCGAACCAGGATCCCTGTGCATCACACCATGTGCACAATCCACTGCGCTACTGCCTGGCCCCCATCCAAGTGATTTGTGAATATGCCTTTTGTCAAGGGGAACAACCCTAAATGAGATTAATAATGTTTTCAAGTAATTACAGTTACAGAAACACCACTATCTTGAACTGAGAGTGTCAGAAACAATACAATGTGAAGTATCCAGACTTCTGCAAATAGGAAGCAGACGGAAAAAAATGACATTTCTGATGAAGAAAGGGTAACTAAGAAAGAGAAACTAAAAATCCAAAGAACAGAGCTAAGGGCTACGGAGAATTATTTCCACACCCTGAATCCCATTCAAAGGACTTCTAGGATTCTGCAACTGAATCTCAAACCTGTTATGGACCAGAGACTCTGGTGTGCTTACTTCCCTCATTTTGAACTAAAGGAGCGGCCGTTTAGGCCTGTCCACCGTGGTGTATCACATGTGTGAAGAAGACTGCTCTGATATCAGCTTCCACACCTTCAGGTCAAGGGCAGTGCCTACAGGGCCACAGAAAACAATAGCTCACATGCTGGCTTATGACTTATATGACGATTCTGTAGTCTGAGTTGACAAATAATGAGGGGAGACTTTGGGGAGCCTTGACAGGGGTGTATATATACATTACATGTGTGTTGAGTATTATTTATTTATTTTTTTTGCCAGCAGACAGACTGGAGGACTTAAGAAACACCCACAATTTTTAAATGCTCTTCCCTTCAAGAATTAGACCCCACTGAGGGGTTGTTGAAGGGTCTGATCCACCCCCCTCCCATGTGAGCTGAACTTCGTGATTTGCCTCTAATAGATAAAACGAACGGTGGCGGGGGGGGGGGGAGCAGGTGGCTCGTCTGGCAGAGTGCAGACACTGTCATGCCTGAGACTGAGGACCTGGGTCTACAAGGCCCTCACATGAGAGTGCCTCCCTCTCCTCTCCTCTCCTCTCCTCTCCTCTCCTCTCCTCTCCTCTCCTCTCCTCTCCTCTCCCTTCCCCTCCCCTCCCTCCCCTCCCCTCTCTTCTCCCATCCCCTCCCCTCCCTCCCTTCCCCTCCCCTCTCTCTCTGTCTCTCTCTCTCTCTCTGTCTCTGTCTCTTTGCTCCTCTGTCTTTTGTTGTCTATCTAAAGAGAAAATGATCCCCCAGAGCAGTGGAGTCACGCAGGTGCTAAGCTCAGCAGTAACTCTGGTAGTAAAAAGTAAAAAATAATAATAATAAAGTAAAAAGTCATGTGTAAGTCCACGTTTGGGCTGGTTATCCTAAGAAATGGGAGAGGTTGGATATGATGACACCCAGAAAGCATCCCTAGGACATGGTGAACTGTAGAATGACCAAATCCTAAAACTGGGAGGGGACCCAAGCATGACATCAGCTGAAAAGGTCAGTGAAGGAAGGAGAAAGGGAACAGGATGATTTATGAGAAATACACCAGGCCAAATTGTGATTTCAACATTAATTGTGACCTTTGTTCCTGAGATAGCAAGCTTCCAATACATGGGGAATTTTTTTTAAATATATTATTTTTTAGATTAAGCAATGAAACTGACATAAACCTACAGAAACTAAAAAAAAAAATCTTTGAGTAATGAAGCAAAGCAGAGGACTCTGGGGAAGGGGGACAGGACGAAGGGCGGGAGGAGGGGCCTTTCAGGCCTCGGTTCACGGTGATGAAAAAGGGCCTCAGCTGTGGGTGAGAGCGTTTTGCAGACACACATCCTGATGTGATGGGGGACATGTATCTGTGTGCCAGCCATTAATGCTGTAGACCATTAACTGCCCGAGAAAAAGTTCCTGAAGTAGAGTGTTGCAGCTTGGCTAGCTGACCCCAGCAGAAGGACAGAGAGGACACCTGGAGGTTTCACAGTTGTACATTCAAGAATGAGCGGAGCTGCTAGTTCAAAGTATCTCTGAATTAATTGTGCAGAAGCAGATGATTATGGCAAGATTTCAAGCCTGCAAAAATCAAAGAGGAAGCCAGCTTAGTCCAAATCTGGACAGGAATGTGAGCGACTGCCTCTAGAAAGGAAGCGAGAAGACGTCCCCTGTGAGGTATCGCTACCCAGAAGCTCTGCGGGTCTCCAGCACAAAGACCGAAGCCTGGAAGCTGATGTAACAGTCTGCAGTGCACATTAGTGAGCACTGGCTGGGACTGGGAGGAAGTTCTGGCTTCATCCACTATCACACGGCCGGGAGAGGAGCTGTCTGTCCTGGAGACTTTAAAGTGGGACTCCTCAAACGGAAACGGAGACAGCGTGAGCTTCCAGGGCTGAGGCCCAGGACCAGCCCGGCCTGGCATGTCTGCTTGCCCTGAGGAGCCCTACAAGGGCTCTGCCAATCTTCAAGAGCCTGGGCTCCCTTTCGTCTCCAGCGCTGTTCCTTCACAGCTGTGGCACCGTGAGATTGACCCCACAGAGCCAAGATGCTCAAGAGTCTCACAGATTTCAGAGTTTGGTCAATGCTAGAGAAAACCCAGAACGCTCTAATCAACGTCCTGTAGCTAGCTGAACCGTCTGGAGTCTCTGGGTTGGTGGAGGCTTTCCCCATGTGCTATAGGCCGTGCTGCGTGAATCCAGAGGCTGGCAGAACTCGGGAAGATGAGGTCATGAGGGAGGACCTGCCCACTCTGGATGAGCCTCCCAGATGCTGACAGAGGTGACATTTCCAATCTTGCTGAGACCATCTCCCTTCACAAGGAACCCAATGCTGACTTCGGCAGAGTATGAGCTACTAAGACAGTAACAGGTAGGGGGTAGATGACACAGTGGATATGTAAAGAGACTCATGCCTGAGGCTCCAAAGTCCCAGATTCAGTCCCCCCAACCCACCATAAGCCTGAGCTGAGCAGTTTGCTGGTAAAAAAAAAAAATAATAAAATAATAATAATAATAATAATAATAATAATGGAGTCGGGTGGTAGTGCAGCGGCTTAAGCACAGGTGGCGCAAAGCACAAGGACCGGCATAAGGATCCCGGTTTGAGCCTCCAGCTCCCCACCTGCAGGGGAGTCGCTTCACAGGCGGTGAAGCAGGTCTGCAGGTGTCTGTCTTTCTCTCCCCCTCTCTGTCTTCCCCTCCTCTCTCCATTTCTGTCCTATCCAACAACAACGACATCAATAACAACAGCAACAATAACTACAACAATAAAACAACAAGGGCAGCAAAAGGTAATAAATAAATAAAAATTTTAAAAAATAATAAATAGTAATAAGCAGGGCCAGATGGAGAAGAAATTATATATATATATATATATATATATATATATGCACCTAAATATGAAGAGAAAGCTTAATTTGTAAAAAAAAAAAAAAAAAAAGAAAGAAAGAAAGAAAAAAGAAAAGAAAAGAAAGGAAAAAAGAGAGAAAGAAACGCTGTGAGGCTACAGACGCCTGCGTTTACAGAATCGCAGTCTACTACAGTCAGTCTCCTCGGCACAGTCTCCACGGTCTAAGTCGCCAGCTGCGCAGACAGCAAACCGCGAGTTGCAGCACCATCACCACGGGGCTGAGTCTTCCGTGGTTTCCCCCGCCACACTGCATCCACTTTCTGTCTTGTGCCAGTCGGACAGTGAGTCTAAGGAGGGGGGCTGAAGACCGTTCATAAAAGCACCCAGTATGGCAGACAGCAGACCCCCTGCCTCCAGGGTTACAGCTGGGGTCTGGTGCCAGCACTACAAATCCACTGCTCCCAGCAGTCACTTTTTCCCTTTTCATTTCTTACTTCTTTTTTGTTATGCTTGATAAGACAGCGAAATTCAGAGGGGAGGGGGAAACAGAGAGGAAGAGAGACAGGAAAACACCTGGAGGGGCCGGGTGGTTGATCGCACATGTTGTAGTGAATAAGGATCCGGTCCCCACCTACATGGGGAAAGCTTTGCAAGTGGTGAGGCAGGGCTGCAGGTGTCTCTCTCTACCTACCCCCCTCTCTATCTCCCCTCCACCTCTCAATTTCTCTCTCTCTATCCAATAAATAAATTAAAAGATAATAAAATATAAAAATATATATATATTGAAAAAATAAAATAAAAAGAAAGATACCTGGAGGCCTGCTTCACCCCTCATGAAGTGGCCCTCCTACAGGTGGGAAGCCAAGCTCGAACCCAGGTCCTTGCCTATGGTGATATGTACACTTACTTTGGTGCACCATCACCTATCTCCCCAAGAAATGCAATTTAAAATGAGAACAAATTGCCTTAAAAAAATAAAGTGGAGTTTGCTACAATGCACAAGGACCCAGGTCCCCACCTGCAGGTGTCTCTCTGTCTCTCTTCCTCTCTCCCTGCTCCCCTCTTGAATTCTCCCCGTCTCTACCTGAATAAATAAATCAAATAAAATAAAGGTTAAAACAAATAATGTGGCCTTTTTCTCACACAAAGTTTAGGCAGTAAGTGTCCAGACCTCTAGCAAAACTCTCATTTAATCTAAGGCAAGTTGTTGGGGGCCTTTCTTTACTGCAGACATCCCTTTTGTAGGACACTTCTTTTTTCCCTTTTCTTTTTTTTAATTACCTTTATCTATTGGAATAGAGACAGCCAGAAATTGGGAGGGTAGGGGGAGACAAGGAGGGAGAGAGACAGAGAGACACCTGCAGCCCTGCTTCACCACTCGCAAAGCTTCCCTCCTACAGGTGGGGATCAGGGGCTCGAACCCAGGTCCTTAGGCACCGTAATGTACGCTCCAACAGGTAAGCCACCACCCAGCCCCAGACACTTATTTCTAATCATTTCTAATAAAAGAGTTACTTAAGAGAGGCCAGGCAGTGGCACACCTGATTAAGTGCTCACATTACAGTGCGCAAGGACCCGGGTTCAAGCCCCTGGCTCCCACCTGCAGGGGGAAAGCTTCACGAGTGGTGAGGCAGGGCTGTAGGTGGCTGTCTGTCTCTTTCCTTGTCTGCCTCCCCCTACCCTCTCAATTTCTGTCTGTATCCAATAATATAAATAAATGAAAATACATTTTTAAAAACGAGTTGCTTAAGCTATACAAACCTCACCAAAAAGTTCCCGTAAACACTTGAAAAACCACACCGCAGAGACTAAGATGGTCCTTCTCTTGATGCTGAACAATGAGCCATCAGGACTAAGGGAGGCACTGTTTCTTCCTAGTGCGCTTCAGAGTAACGAGGACAGAAATGCCTCACTTCCCTTTGTGGTGAACATTCATCTGTCTGCACCAATCACTTGCCAATCACTGCCACACAATACATTTTATAAAGCTATTAGCTTGAGTGTACTCTTTATAAGACACACAAAAAAGAATTAACTTTTTAAATCTTTGCTGGTGAAAAAAAAAAATCGAGTGAAGACATTTAGTCCTGATCTTATGTTTCTGTGCTACTTGAGAGCAAAGGAAACTGTCCTGATTCATTTCGGTCATAAAATGGTCTTACTTTAAAAACAGGCGAGCAGGAGGTCCAAGCATGAAGGGGACGGCAAGCCGCCGCGCCTGTGCAGCGGGACTTCACTGCCGAGCTGTGACGCCCTGATAAGTGTCCACAGCTGAGCTGCCCCCTCAGCCAGGCTCTCTCTCCACCCTCAGCCTTTCCAGATGGGGCTCGTCGCTCAGCATCTGGGTCTGTCCAAAAAGACCCAGAGCAGACGTGTCTGATGGTGGTCCCAGATTATTCTTGACTGCATTCTTCACACAAAGGAAGCTGGGAGGTGGGGTGGCAGGGTAGATAGCCTAATGGTTAAGCAAGAGACACTCATACCTGGGGCTCCAAGATGCTAGATTTAATCTCTCCCCCTACCCCCACGCCACCCCTCTTCACCCATGAGCCAGAGCTGAGCAGTGTTCTGGTAATAAAGAAAAAAGGGGGGGGGCACTGGGAAAGTGAGATTCTGGCTTCCGTGCTGGAGAACTGCATTCACAGGGTGGGGATTCATGTCAAAAGCGAGGTGGAGCTCAGCCACAGCTGCTAAGCATAAGGCAACAATTAAGAGCAGACAAATAAAGAGAGGAGGCGTCTTACAAGTTATTTGGATCAGGGATATATGTCGTGGAATACTACTCTGCTACTAAAAAAAAGATGATACTGTTGCCTTTGGGACCCAGTGGATAGAATTGGGGTGATTATGCTTAGTGAACTAAGAGATGAAAGACAACTGCCAGGTGGTTTCACTCACATGTGGAATCGAGAGACCTGATTCAGGTGAACTTGCAAAACTCAAACAAAAATACCCAGAAGCTAGCAAAAAAAAAAAAAAAAAAAAAAACCACCTTTTTAAAAATGTTTATTTATTGAATGGAGACAGCCAGAAATTGAGAGGGAAGGTGGAGACAGAGAGGGAGAGAGACAGAGAGACACCTGCAGCCCTGCTTTACCACTAGTGAAGCTTTCGCCCTGCAGGTGGGGACTGGGGGCTAGAACCTGGGTCCTTGCGCACTGTAACATGTGTGCTCAACCAGGTGCGCCACTACCCAGCCCCCAAAACTTATTTTTTTGCCTCCAGGGTTATTGCTGGGGCTCAGTGCCTGCACTACAAATCCACTGCTCCTGGAGACCACCCCTTCCCTTTTGTTGCTCTTGTTGTTTATTGCTGTTGTTGTTATTGCTGTCATTGTTGAATAGGACAGAGAGAAATGGAGAGAGGAGGGGAAGACAGAGGGGGGAGACAAAGATAGACACCTGCAGACCTGCTTCACCGCCTGTGAAGCGACTCCCCTGCAGGTGGGGAGCTGGGGGCTTGAACCAGGATCCTCATGCTGGTCCTTGCACAACGCCCAGCCCCCCAAAAAAACTGTTTTAAGACTTGTGAGAACTTTATTTTTCGAAGGTGGGAGGGAGGGTAGAGACACAGAACTTTGGTGGTGGGTGTGGTAAGGAGCTACACACTGTAGTCACACAATATTAATACTATTAATGACAATAAAAATATTTTTAAAAATAAAAAAATGTTTTATTTTATAAAGCAAGTTAATTAGATCACATTTGAGGAAATACAGGTACGAAGATTCTGCGTGACTTCCTTCACCTTCTCCTCACTCCAGACACGGCCTCTTGCAACTCTCAGGGATGATAAATACCACGGACACGCCTCACATGTCCACAGCAGACACATTTAGTTGGCCCTGACATTCATTTTTGGCTGAAGCCATATCTGAACTCACAATCTTTCTCAACACCACCCACTGGGCAGTGACAATCACAACAGATATGTCACGAAAACTACTGGCGACCCTTCCATTGTACCAGCCTGTGATCTCAACAAATTTCCAGTTAGTGAATGAATGAACAAACAGAACGTGGTCTAGTATAATTAACACCCTGGCAAACGCTAAAAGAAGAAGATTAACACCCTCAGAGTCCTCAGAGGACTCTGTGTTAGAGGATACCTTTGAGTGACTAGGGGGTGTTGCATCTGGTTGAATGCACAAGGCCCTAGGTTCAAACCCCCGGTACACACCTGCAGAGGGGAAGCCCCACTAGGGGTGAAGCAGTGTTGCAGACGACTCTCCTTCTCTCTTCCTATCTCCTGTTCCTCTCTAGATTTATCTCTGTCCTATAAAAATATTTTTCCAAAAGGAAGCTATAGTTTAGAATCAGTGTTCATGTCCAGCTGACTCCATTTGAGTGAACGGCACAGATTTGCTCACAACAGTCTTCCACTCATCCTCTCTCCAATAGCAGCTTCAACTTCTCATTCATTCAGATAAAGATTCTCTCTCTCTCTTTCCATCTCTCTCCCTCTCCCTCTTCCTCCCTCTCTCCCTCCCTCTCTCTCCCTCCCTCTCTTTCTCTCTCTCTCCCTCCCTCTCTCTCCCTCTCTTCCTCTCTCTCTCTCTCCCTCTCTCCCTCCCTCTTTTTCTCTCTCTCTCTCCCTCTCCCCCTCCCCCTCCCCCTCTCCCTCTCCCTCTCTCTGCTAAGGTCAAGAGTCAAAGTGGGCGGAATGACAGCTGGGGTGGTGTTCATCCCTACATGGGATGCACTGACTACACAGATACTGTCAAGTCCCTGCCATTCCCTTTTGGAAGTGGTTTACTGGCAAACCCAGTCTGGCTGCCGAAATCCAGTGAGGGTATAACTACACCGCACTAGCTCGCAGGCAGCCCCAAGATAAAACCTGCACGTGGTGTCCTGCTTAGATAACTCAGTCCATGTGTTGGCACGTGATTTTTTTTTTCTTCTGTAAGTTGTGATTTGGATGCAAGTGGCAGAACTGACAACACAAACTTGCTTAAGCAAAACAAAGGAAAATAAACTCCTGTAAACTCTGATCTCCAGCCCCTGGCTCCTGAGAGCTGAGTCTGAGGTAAGAGGTCAAGGAGTCTGTCTGGATAACTGTAGAAACAGCCTCTTGGGTTAGGCAACAGGGCTCAAAGGGGCTAAAGTGTGGGCGTGGAGAGACAGAGTATAAACAGCACACATGACACTATACCAGGGCTGTAGGCTGCAGCCCGTGGGTCACGTCTGGCCCCTCACCTATTCCCACATGCAGGTGTTACTGGACTAGTGACCACGACTCGGCTGTGTGGCAAGCAGGCAGGAATGACAGAATTCTGTAACTGCTACATCGTGCCCAACCTAACAGGGATAGCGGGAGAGATGAGGAGGGAGTTGAAGAAAATGTTCTGAGGTGGTGGTGATGGGGGTGCCAGAGGCCTGTGAATGCGTTAGTTCGCTCTCCTCAAGATTATTTGTCCATTTGTTTGAATTTCAGATATGGAGAAAGAGAGAAGATACAGAGAGAGAGGGAGAGATACCGCATTTCTGTTCCGCCAGCCATAGAACTTCTCTTGGTGCTCTGGTGCTCCCGTGTGGTTCTAAGGTGAAAGCCTAGGCCTTGGCGGATGCAAAGATGTGTGCTGTACCAGGTGAACTGTCTCCTAGACCGCCCACCCCTTACTAGCTCTTTATTTTTTTAACTTATTTTTTATTTTATTTATTTATTCCCTCTTGTTGCCCTTGTTGTTTTATTGTTGTTGTTATTGATATCGTTGTTGTTGGATAGGACAGAGAGAAATGGAGAGAGGAAGGGAAGACAGAGAAGGGGAGAGAAAGATAGACACCTGCAGACCTGCTTCACCGCCTGTGAAGCGACTCCCCTGCAGGTGGGGAGCCAGGGTCTAGAACCGGGATCCTTAAGCCGGTCCTTGCGCTTTGCGCCACCTGCGCTTAACCCGCTGTGCTACAGCCCGACTCCCCTTACTAGCTCTTTAAGACTTCTGTTTGCGTGATCATTATGCTGTCTCCCCGGCCTCCAATTTCTTTTTCTAAAATGCTTTTAACTGGATAACACAGTCACATAGGCCACAAGTATTAAAATATGTGCAGTGGAAAGTCTGTCTTGACAATAGGGACTCAGAGGTTACACAAGCTCTTGTGCTAAACATATTTGTGTGTGTGTGTGTGTGTGTGTGTGTGTGTGTGTGTATCCTGGACCAGGTAGATGAGGTAAACAGTTAATTTTATTCATAGGTTATTTTCAAGAATGGGAGCTACTTTCTTTATTTTTTTAAAGAATTTATTTATTCATGAGAAAGTTAGGCAGAGAGAGAAAGAACCAGACATCACCCTGGTACATGTGCTGCCGGGGATTGAACTCGGGACCTCATGGTTGAGAACCCAGCGCTTTATCCACTGCACCACCTCCCGGACCACATGGGAGCTACTTTGTGTCCTGTCCAACTTCCTGGCCCTATTTCCTACTCTGACGCCATCCTCTCACACAATATTTTTGTCCAACTCCATGTTAGCTATCACTCAAACAAAAACTATGAGTCATGCGCCTATAGGAACATGCCCAGAATGCAAGTCCTAGCTTCCTTCGAAGCCAAGATCCCTATTCTCACCTGCTTTACTTCTATTATTTGTGTCCTGTTCATTAGTCATTTTGTTCCACTTTGTATCGTGCCAGCCTTCAGCCACCAAAGTTGCAGACTCTCCCATGATTCCATCCTGACCTCCCTGGACAGACCACCTCACCAGTGTGTCCTGGAACCTCACCTCTCCAGAGCCCTGCCCCACTAGGGACAGACAGACACAGGCTGGGGGTGTGGATCCACCTGCCAACGCCCATGTCCAGCAAAGAAGCAATGACAGAAGCCAGACCTTCCACCTTCTGCACCCCCAAAACAATTTCACTCCAAACTGGGGGGGAAATAATAGGGGGAAGATACACAGAGGGCTCTGAACTCCAATTCCACTAAGAATCTGAGAAAGAGGAGGAAAAAGGGAGAGACATTTGGATGTAGTAATAGGTGTCTGTGTGACCTGGAAAGGAAGAGAAAATAGAACAACGACAAAAAAGGAGCCAAGTATATACAAGTATAGACAGATGGTTGTAGCAATAATAGCTAACCCATATCTGCCACCTCTGTGGCTAACAACGGAGGAACTGGGCATTTAGAGCTCTGGTGGTGGGAGTGGTGCAGAGTTGTACCTTTTATCTTGCAATTCTGTAAATCAACATTGAATCACTAATAAAACAAAACTATAAAAATACCTTGCTATGACTCAAGGAGAAAGATTAAGTCGATGCAGTATTTTAAAATAATATTATTAAAAAAAAAAAGTCTGTCTCCTTCCTCTTTTGTTCCTCACGCCTGGGTTCCACTCCAGACGGCCGCCACTTGGACTATGTTACATGTATTTCCAGAGACAGCCTGTGAGATGTGTGCGGGGCCAGGCGGGGGTACATTTAGTAGAGCATACCACCATATGCTTCCGCCTAGGTTCAAACCCCTAGTTTGAAGCTTCACAAGTGGTGAAGCAGTGCTGCGTGTGTCTCTCCTCTCTGTCTCTCTCTCTCCCACTATATCTATGTCTTTCATCTTCTATCAAAGTGAAGGAAGGAAGGAGAAAGGGAGAGAGAGAAAAGAAGAAGACAAAGAAGAAGAAGAAGAAGAAGGAAGAGGAGGAGGAGGAGGAGGAGGAGGAGGTGGGAGGAGCAGAAGGAGGAGAAGGAGGAGGAGGAGAAGGAGAAGAAGGAGAAGAAGAAGGAGAAGAAAGTAAGAAGCGTGGCCATCAGGACTAGTGAAGCTGTGCAGACACCAAGGCCCAGTGATACCAACACCATCTGGCAGTCGCCGTTGTATCAGAATGAACTTACTATTCTATGCTAGGAACCACCTCCTCCCTTACTTTTTCTTTTCTTCTTATTTTTGTCACTAGTTTCTGAAGTCTCCTACTCCTACTGTGCTGATGCATGTTTGTAGCTCTTTCACTCAGTGATGTATTTAGATGGACCCTCATTGGCTGCGTAGATGTTAATAATTGCTAAATCTTCTTGGTTAATTGATCCTCTGTTCACTATGTAATGTCCATGCCTATCTTTGATTAGTTTATTTATTTTAAAGTCTATTGTGTCAGAGATGAGAATAATTATCCCTGCCCTTGTTTGTGGTCTACTAGCTTGTATGATAGTTCTCCATCCTTTCACTTTGAGTCTGTTTGTCTTGTTGAGTCAGGTGGGATTTCTGCAGACAGCATATGATTGGGTTGTGTTTTCTGATCCATCCTCCTACTCTGTGCCTTTTTAAAAATTTTTTTTAATATTTATTTTATTTATTTATTCCTTTTTGTTGCCCTTGTTGTTTTATTGTTGTAGTTATTATTGTTGTTGTCGTTGTTGGATAGGACAGAGAGAAATGGAGAGAGGAGGGGAAGACAGAGAGGAGGAGAGAAAGATAGACACCTGCAGACCTGCTTCACCGCCTGTGAAGCGAGTCCCCTGCAGGTGGGGAGCCGGGGTTCAAACCGGGATCCTTATGCCGGTCCTTGTGCTTTGCGCCACCTGCGCTTAGCCCGCTGCACTACAGCCCGACTCCCACTCTGTGCCTTTTAATGGATGAGTTTAAGCCATTGACAGTTACTGATATTATGGATTTAAGGTCTTGCAGTGCCATTATTCAACAGTTTTTTGTTCTGATATCTGCCAAGTTTTTTGGTACTGTTGTTCATGTTTATGAGGTCTTTTAGAACCTCTTTCAAGGCAGGCTTGGTGATAGTTGCCTCCTTTGACTGTTGCTTGTCTGAGAGGGTTTTTTAAATTTTTTATTTTTATTTATTTTCCCTTTTGTTGCCCTTGTTTTATTGTTGTAGTTATTACTGTTGTTGTTATGATATCGTCGTTGTTGGATAGGACAGAGAGAAATGGAGAGAGGAGGGGAAGACAGAGAGGGGGAGAGAAAGACAGACACCTGCAGGCCTGCTTCATCGCCTGTGAAGTGACTTCCCTGCAGGTGGGGGAGCCAGGGGCTCGAACCGGGATCCTTATGCAGGTGCCAGGATACTGTGCTTTGTGACACGTGTGCTTAACCCGCTGTGCTACTGCCTGACTCCCGAGAGGGTTTTTATCCCTACATCTAGTCTGAATGACAGTCGAGTAGGAATACTACCCTTGGTTGAAACTCTCTTTCATTGAGAGCTTGACAGATATCCTGCCCTTCTCTTCTGGATTTTAGGGTTTTTGAGAAGTCTGTCTTAGGGGTTTTCCCCTGTATGTGACTTTTTGTTTTTCTCTTACAGCCTTCGAGGTCCCTTCTTTATCCTTACTTCTTTTCATTGTTTCTATGATGTGTCTTGGTGTCTTCAAGTCTGGGTAGATTTTGTTTGGGGCTCTCTGGGCCTCTTGAATCTTAATTTTCTTTCTGTTGCTTAGGGTGGGGAAGTTCTCTCTCTCTCTCTCTTTCTCTCTCTTTCTCTCTCTCTCTCTCTCTCCAATTCTCTCTCTCTCTTCTATCTCTATTTCTTCTAGGATGCTTTCTTTCCCTTCCTCTCTCTCTTCCTCTGGTAGGCCAATTATGCCAATGTTACTTCTTTTGAGATCATCCCATGTGTCTGTTGTTAATACCACTCTTGAAGCTTCCCTGTGTGTGGGTGGCGGCCAGGGCTCAAACCCATATCCTCACTCATGGTGAAGTGTGTGCTCCATGGGGGGGCCACCTGGGGGACTCATCTCTTCCCCTCCTTTTCTTTATCGTAGACCCTTGTTCCATTACTCAAACTTCTCTTGTTCACTGCTCCTTGTCATCCAGGTATTTACTTATGGAGGTCTTCCTGAATCTCCAGAGGAGGCTTCCTGTCTCTCCTTGGTCCCTCCTCCACATATTCCTAAGGTTTAAGGCAGTAGCGTAAACAGTTGCCAGACTGCCCAGCCAGATGCACGGCTGCAGGGACTCTCCTGTCTTCACTTGCCAATGCAGCCCCAGTGTCTGGGACACCTACCACAGAGAAGACACTAAAACCAAGTTGCTGAGCCAGTAAGTAAAGCTCAAGTGAGAAAAGAAAGGTTGCAGGGTTCACTATGCCCACCCCACCCCATTTCTTGGCACAGATGTGGGCTGGTAGCTGAGTAAGTTGTTTTTGCAGAAGCAAGAAAGCATTTTTATAATAAAAAACATGATTCCAAATATCTATTCGCTGATATTTATAGATGTCTAACCCTATGAGATGTGAAGCTGAGATCTGCCCTGATATGTTTGCAAGCTTGGAAAGCTTGGATCGTCTCCATTTCCTGACAAATGAATCTGAATCAGTATTAAGCAGTCACCAGACTGATCATAATTTTCTGTGCCCAGAACAATAAACCAACAGATGTTTGGAAAGGACATCTGAGGAAATAAAAAATGATTTATAGGAAAACATCAAAGCCAGTAACTTATTGCCCCTCCCAATCATCTTTAAGAACTATTCAAAATACAACAGCAGCAGCCTCGGTTGTGGCACACACAAAGAACTATACTCGAAGACTGGGGTTCAAGTCCTGGCTCCCCCACCTAAAGTGAGGACACGTCATGAACAATGAAGCGGGTCTGCAGTCTCTCTTTCTCTCTCCCTCACTATCTCACCCCCCACCTCAATTTCTCTAATAACTCAAATAAAATGGAGGGGAAATGGGAAAATATATGACAACAGACTCAAAGTGGAACCACTTATGTTTCAGACCCATGTCACCAATCAAGTCTTGAAGTCTCAGTCAGAGTTGCAGCCCTCCCAGAAACAGACTGCTCAGCCGGCCACTGAGAACTTAGCCTGCGCACTAAGTGGCCTGCCTGATAGGGTCCTAAGCCCCTAAGAAAGTAACTTGCAATAACCAACCTACACTTCTGCCTACCCCTTTCTTTCTCCCTTCTGCCTAAAAAAAAAAAAAATCTCATTCTGCAGTCCCCTGGGGGGGGGGTGGTAAGAGTTGGGGTTAAGTATGGGGGGCATAGACCTTTGGTAGTGTGAAATTATAATCTTATTGATTTATAACTTCACATATCACCATTAATTTAATATGTCAGGGGATAGATTTCATACCTCGATTTCTCTAACGACCTAGACCATAGCTCTGGATATGCATATTTTAGCCTCAGTATTTAATATTTCAGATGTGTAAGATGATCAAATTATGACACTGGGCTTAAATTGTTCAAGGAGCTCTAAAAATATATTTGTATATATAGTTTTTTTAAATATTTAAATCACCTACAAGCTTAGGCCAGATAGATCAAAACCATTTGGCCTATATAGTGATATAGTGATATATAAGATATAGTGACTACCAGATACCCTTCAAGAGCACAAAGCATTGTTATGTCAATTATCTTACAGTTGATCCACTGGATTTTCACAGAAACCCCCCAACTAATTTAGTTATTATAACTAACTAACTATTACTGTTTTAAACTCCTTCTAAGTCTACAAGGAAACTTTTCCAGTCTCTTTAAGATCCCTGCTTCTCCTACTCCTGGAACTTCTATGACTAGGCCCCTGTTTCTTGATGTTTCTTCTCTGATTTCCCTTACTGTCACACTTCCTCTGTTGACCGCAACCAAATCAACACTACCACTTATGCTGTGATTGACTTGTTACTGTGGATTGTCACCGAAGGTGCCAAGCCTGAGGTGTCAAACTCCCAACTCCTCTCATCTGGTGGGATCTTTCCTAACACATGGGGCTACCTAGTTCCATTCCTAGATAGCACCTCATGTAACAACGTTACAGACACTAGACACTGGCTAAGGCTTAGGGTACTGGGCGCGGCTGTACATGTAGCCATTAACAAGAGGCGACTGCAGCTCAGAGTAAAAGGGCTGCATAGGCCTCTGTGTTTAGACCTAATAAGCCTAGGATGCTAGACGGGCCCAGAGAAGGCACCGTAAGGTCTCTAAGAGATCAGACTTAGAGCAGATAAGCTTGGCAATCTAGTAGTAAGGGCCAAAGAAGGCAGACCCCATCAACCTAATACTGGTTGGATACAACAAATAAAGCTTAGTGTTTTGGCAACTGGGAGAAAACCTAAACTCATCAGATGAAGGAAGGAGTACAAAAGGTGGAAAAGGGCAAAAGACTGGCTCACTTACTGATGGCCTTTTTTGGTCAATCCCAGACCACCCCACCATCCAGGGCGCTCGGATTCCCACAAAGCATGATGAGCCGAGACCTCTAATGGATCCCTCTCTCCACTATCACTGGTCACTTCAATCAGGAACATCAGCTTAAGCTTTATGGGTCACTCCAGGAACTTGTCCTCCCTATAAAGTAGCAAAGGTAGAGGCTGCCTCACTCTCCTAAGGGAGGCTGGGTCATTCTACCCTGCCGCTCCAGGAAGCCAGGAAGCCGGGTCCTGAAATGAACGCAGCCTAGAATGTTCCCAGCTGTGACCATGGGCTGGGAGCTCAGACTAGCAGGAATTCAGAGGTCACACAGGCTCCTGTGCTGAACAGGAATAGATATGGGCCCTGGGCCAGGTAGATGGGGTAAACAGTTAATTTTATGAATATAGATTTTTTTCAGGTCTGGGAGCTACTCTCTGCCCTAATCCAGCTTTCTAGCCTTGTTCTCAACTCTGACACCATCTTCTCAGACAATATGTTTGCCCAACTCCATGTGAGCTATCAAACGCCAGCAAAAACTGCAGAAGTCTTAGGACCCTAGGAACAGAACTGAAGTATATTTCCTCACTTCTTCCCACCCTAAAAATCTCTGTTCTTGGGAATCAGGTTGTAGCGCAATGGGTTAAGTGCACGTGGTGCAAAGTGCAAGGACTGGCTTAAGGATCCCAGTTCAAGCCCCCTGGCTCCCCACCTGCAGGGAAGTCGCTTCACAAGCGGTGAAGCAGGTCTGCAGGTGTCTATCTTTCTCTCCCCGTTTTCCCCCTCCTCTCTCCATTTCTCTCTGTCCTATCCAACAACAACAATAACCACAACAATGTTAAACAACAAGGGCAACAAAGGGGAAAATAAATAAATATTTTTAAAATTTTTTTAAAAATCTCTATTCTCATCTGCTCTAATCTTTCTTTTTGGTTCCTGTTCATTAATCATCTGTTCTCCTCTGTATCTTAGCACCATCCAGCCATGAAGTTGCAGACACTACTATGAGTCCATCCTGACTTCCCTGGACAGATGACCTCACCCATGTGTCCTGGAACCTCACCTCTCCAGAGTCCCACCCCACTAGGGAAAGACAGAAACAGGCTGGGGGTGTGGATCAGCCTGCCAATACGTCCAGTAGAGAAGCAATTATAGAAGCCAGGCTTTCCACCTTCTGTATCCTGTAAAGAAACACTCCCAGCAAGGGAGAAATGATAGGGGAAAAATGACCAGAGAGCTCTGAATTCCAACTCCATCAGGACCCAGAGAGAGAAGAGGAAGGAGAAAGGTACATTCAGATGTAGTAACAGGTGTAGGTATAACTTGGGAAAGAAGGGAAGACGGGTTCATGGAAATAAATGGGCAGATATACAAATACAAACAGATAGTTGTAGAAATAATAGTCAACCCATATCTGCAACCCTAAGAGAACTGCTGTAGCTTCCAGTGGAGGGCTGAGGACACCTGACTCTGGTGGTGGGAACAGTGTGGAATCACACCTGTTCTAATTCTGCAAATCAATGTTAAGTCACTAATAAAACTTAAAAAAGAAGAAAAGAAAAGTGAAATGGGGTTTGGGAGCTGGCGCACCCAGATAAGAGGTCCTAGCATGTTCAAGGACCATCGGAGACTCCACGAGCAGTGAAGCAGGGCTCTGGGTGTCTATTTTTATCTTTCTCTATCTGTCCCTCCGCTGTCAAATTCTCTGTCCTATAAAAAACAAAACAAAATTTAAAACAACAACAACAAATGGCTGTCAGGAGCAATGGATTTGTAGTGCCTGCACCAAACCCAGCCGTAACCCTGGAGGCCACTGGACACCATTGAACACCGGCCACCAAAACTAGCTCAAAATGGATCAAAGATCTGGATACTAAACCAGAAACTATAAAATACACAGAAAAAAGTACCAGTGAAACACTTCCCAATAGGCAAGGGAAACTACAGCAAGACTGAATAAATAGGACTCCATAAAATTAAAAAGTGCCTACACATCAAAAGAAAACTCCAACAGGATAAACGGGTAACCCAATGACTGGAAGAAGATATTTGCATACCTTACATCTGGTAAGTTGTTGACATCATACATCGATAAAGAAATCTTGGAAGCTGGGCAGTGGCACAGCGGGTTAAGTGCATATAGTGCGAAGCGCAAGGACCCGGACAAGGATCCCGGTTCGAGCCCCAGCTCCCCACCTGCAGGGGACCCGCTTTACAGGTGTCTATCTTAATCAAACACAACAACTCCACTCCTTGACATTTATCGAGAAGACATAAAAACACTCAATTTGAAGGGACATATGCAACTAACTCCACGTTCATAGCTACTTTATTCATAATAGCCAAAATATAGAAGCAACCTAAATGACCATCAACAGACGACAGAATCAAGAAACTACAGGAAATCATCCTCAGTGGAGTACTACTCAGCAAACAATATAATGTGATAAATCAGTATTAAATCACTATGCCAGGTATTTAAAAGATAGCTAATGTGAAAAAAGTGACTCCACATAGGTACCTGGTGAGCTCAAGTTGCTCACAGCTTCCTCAGTACCTGTGGTGGCCTTAGGTCAGTCCCTCTCAGATTCAAACTCTAAAATCTGCCTGTTTCGTTTGACTGAATGTTTAACTGAATCTTTTGTTTGTTTGTGGGACGAAGGCTTCACCACTCTGGAAAGACAGGCACTGAGAGAGACAGAGAGAGACAGACAGAACATTTCATGTGGTGCTGGGACTTGAACCCGAGTTGTGGACATGGCAAAGCACCCTCCTCCCAGTGAGCTATAGTTTGAGTTTCAGACTTTGCACATTCTTTTTCAGAACTAGGTCTGTTAAACAGCCAGAATCTGACAGAACCTGACTAAGAAACTGAGCAGGAGGGGGCAGGAGGTAGCGCAGCGGGTTAAGTGCAGGTGGTGCAAAGTGCAAGGACCAGCGGAAAGATCCCGGGATCGAGTCTCCGGCTCCCCACCTGCAGAGGAGTCACTTCACAAGAGGTGAAGCAGGTCTGCAGGTGTCTGTCTTTCTCTCCCCCCTCTGTCTTCCCCTCCTCTCTCCATGTCTCTCTGTCCTATCCAACAATGAACGACATCAACAATAACAATAATAACCACAAAGCTACATCAACAAGGGCAACAAAAGGGGGGGAATGGCCTCCAGGAGCAGTGGATTCATGGTGCAGGCACTGAGCCCCAGCAATAACTCTGGAGGCAAAAAAAAAAAAAAAAGAAAAAACCTGTCAAGCTGGGGGAGTCGAGTGGTAGCGCAGCAGCTTAACCGCAGGTGGTGCAAAAGGCAAGGAGCAGCATAAGGATCCCAGTTCAAGCCCCCGGCTCCCCACCTGCAGGGGAGTCGTTTCACAGGCGGTGAAGCAGGTCTGCAGGTGTCTGTCTTTCTCTCCCCCTCTCTGTCTTCCCCTCCTCTCTCCGTTTCTCTCTGTCCTATCCGACAATGACATCAATAACAACAATAACTACAACAATAAAAAACAAGGGCAGCCAAAGGGAAAATAAATAGAAAAAACTCTCTCTAGCTCACAGTTCAGAGGTTGTGTGGTAGCTGAAGGGTTAAATCTAGGACTTGGGGTCCCAAGTGTGTTCCTGGCATCATGTGTGCCAGAGTGATGCTCTGGCTCTTTTTTAATTATTAATTTTTTATTTATTAGACAGAGACAGCCAGAAATTGAGAGGAAGGGAAAAATAGGGAGAGAGATAGAGAGACACCTGCGGACCTGCTTCACCGCTCACTTTCCCCCTGGAGGTGGGGACCTGGGACTTGAACCCAGATATCTGCGCACTATAACGTGTGCCCTCAACCAAATGTGCCACCACCCAGCCCCCTCCAGCTCTATCGTGTCAATAAATAACTAAATCTTTTTTAAAATGTAAGATTCTGGGAGTGGGCAGTTAAGTGCAGCAGGTTAAGTAGCGGATTAGGCACATATGGCGCAAAGAGCAAGGACCGGCGTAAGGATCCCGGTTCGAGCCCCCAGCTCCCCACCTGCAGGAGAGTCGCTTCACAGGCAGTGAAGCAGGTCTGCAGGTGTTTGTCGCTTCACAGGAGAGTCACTCCACAGGTGGTGAAGCAGGTCTGCAGGTGTCTGTCTTTCTTTCCCCTCTCTGTCTTCCCCTCCTCTCTCCATTTCTCTCTGTCCTATCCAACAACAATAACAACTACAACAAGGACAACAAAAGGAAACAAATATTTTAAAAAATAATATTTATTTAAAAATGTAAGAGTCTGTGAGTTCACTTTCTCATCTGTTAATATTTCTCTCAATTTATCAGAGATGTAATGAAGGCCTCAATGATGTCTCGACCTCAACTAGGTCTGCCCTCCAAATGCTTTTTATTTAATTCATGAATTCAAAGAACCTTATGGCCTGTGTGACTCTTGAAGCAGTCAGTCTCCATACACACCTAGCCTCAGGCCTATAGACCAGTTGGGTTCCATCTGAGCACTTATTCATTTTATTTCATCTATCAGATGGTGCGTCGAGACCTGTGACTCAGGAGACTTAGAACAAACATGCTCTGTGAAGCCCGGGTATTGTGCAAAGCCAGGGCTAACAGAAGGCTGCGGAGTTCCCAGACATAAGTGAACATTCTGATTCGGTGTAAAATAAAAGAGCGAGGTCAGTGCAGTAAACAGTTTCACTCCAAGAACTAGCAAGTGGCAAAGTGAGACCAAGCACTGAACCATAGCTGCGGATGTTTTAAAAGTCACTGGGAGACACTGCAGTGGTATAGTCAGAATTGTACTTTGTGATTGTTGACACTTCCAGAGTTGTTTTGAGTCTTTTAAGGTTTTTATTGTGTTACACGGCATTCTGCTACTTGGAAGTGTGTTCAGACACCAAAAGGACAAAAAGCACAGAAAGACTAGGAAGCCCCCAGCGTCCTAATTTAGGAAAATAGCATCCTCAGAGGAGACAAGGCTTGAGATTGGTTTAAACAGCTGGTTTAGATACATATATCCGTGACTAAAAATCAGGTCACACAACATCCAGTCATGTGCTTTTTCTGCACATTTCATCACACGACATCCAGTGACGTGCTTTTTCTGCACATTCTATTTCCTCTGTGAATCTATAAACTGAGGCTTCTGTCCAAGTAGTTCTTAGGCTTGCTGGGACACTGCAGGCCTCGCTCTGTCCCTCTCCCTCTCTATAACCCCCTCCCTCTTGATTTCTGGCTGTCTCTATCCAATAAATAAAGATAATAATAAAGAAAAGATTTTTTAAATGTTTAAATAAATGTGATTTAGAGTTAAGAAATAAACCAAGTGTCCACATGTTCAAAGCAGTTAAAGAGCTTTGACAGAATTCCCTAGTATTGTTATATGAAAACTGAGAAATGTCCAAACTAGTGTATTTCCTGTCAACTGTAAAACATTAATTCCCCCAATAAAGAATTAAAAAAAAATTAGAATCTCCCAGTGGCTTTTAGATGCCATGCCTAAAAATAAATAAATATTAATAAAAAGTCCCTAGTCAAGACACTCCAGGACCTGGTGAGGCGTCCAGCCTCATGTCCTGCCAGCTCTCTCCCTGCTTTCTAGGCCGTCTGACCCTCAGGTTGGCTGCCACAGCTTGCAGGCTGCTGCTTGTTGCCCCCCAGCAGTTTCCCCTCTGAAATAGCATCCCTCCTTCCCATCCTCTTGGCTAAAGGGTTGCTAATGTTCCCTCTTCCCACCCCGGCAGAATCAAGCTTTCCCACAATTGTCCCACTAATCGACAGCTCAGTTAATGTCGCTATGACTCACACTAACATGCAGTCCCTAAGCACCGCACCGTGCTGGCTGTTCTAACAGCAGGTCAAGATTTGGGGGGTGAGGGGCAGACAAATCCTCCTAGTGCATAGTAAGAATAATACTGAACATCTGCAGGCATTAAAAACTAGGAAAACAGGGGCTGGGCAGTAGCACAGAGGGGTAAGTGCACATGGCACAAAGCACACGGGCTGGTCTAAGGATCCCGGTTCGAGCCCCCAGCTTCCTACCTGCAGGGGGGTCGCTTCACAAGTGGGGAAGCAGGTCTGCAGATGTCAATCCTTCTCTCCTCCTCTGTCTTCCCCTCCTCTCTCCATTTCTCTCTGTGCTATCCAACAATAGCAATAACAATGGCAATGATAAAAACAAATTTGCCTCCAGGAAAAATTGGCCTCCAGGAGCAGTGGATTCATTGTGCAGGCACTGAGCCCCAGAGATAACCATGGAGGCAAAAAAAAAAAAAAACCCCTAGGAAAACTGCTACTGCTAGTGACATTCTAGGTTGTTGGGAAAAGGGAATATAAACAACAGATGAAAGAAAGAAATAAGCAATGTGGCTCCTCCTCTTGGAGTTAGCCCACTGTCATTTCCTTCCATTTCTTGGTGAGTCTGTGACATCCTCTCCCCCTTTTAAAATAATGTTTCTGCTTGTTAATTTGTGTCGCTCTGACATAGTCAACAGTAAGGAACAAGAGCTGCGTTTTCATCTCTCGGTAAAAGCACCAGCTGTGAAGTCACTGGAAAACAAACATCTGTGTGGACTGGCCAAATGACCACAGGTCCTCCGTGCCTGACCTGGCCCCCCGTCTTAGCTGCCAGACCATCCCGAGACCCAGGACGTAAAGGGCTGATGTCTAGAGAGGAAAAAATCCAAACCAGGGTCTGCTCTGGCTCTGGCTCTGGCTTCTCTGAGGAGTCTCCAAATGTGCATCAGCACACGCAGGCTCGAGTTCTCAGGGTCACGGTCCCCTCAGCCCCTGCGGAAAAGGAAGGAAGGAAGGTGCATGGAAGGAAGAAGCCTGCAAGGTGATGTTCAGCTTGCAGGAAGGCTGCTGACCTGGGGGCAGCCGCACTTTAGCTCGTCAGAGCTGGGCTGTGCTGGTTCCTGTGAAGGTGAGTAAGCTGAGCAAGGGTGCGGAGAAAACCCTGGGCGGAGAAAGCAAGGCCTGCCGGGCAGCAGCTGGAGCCACATGTGCTCAGGGCTCTTGGCGGGGAGCGTGCCTGTCCTGCTCCGCTGCTACGGGCAGGGCTACAGGTCGGGGCGCTGTTTGCCAATGTCGGTCAGTGGCCCAGACGGCACCAAGTTGCTCTTCTTCCCCCCCAGGGGAATTACCACCAGGGTTATTTCTGGAGCTCGGTATCTGTACTGGGAACCCACTACTCCTGCTGGCAATTTCTTTTTTATTTTTCCTTTTTAAAATTTTTTAAAGACAAATAAATGGAGAGAGGAGATACAGAGAGAGAGAGAGAGAGAGAGAGAGAGAGAGAGAGAGACATCTGCAGCACTGCTTCACCACTCATGAAGCTTCCCTTGTGCAGGTGGAGGCAGAGAGCTGGTCCTTGAACATCCTGAGGCCTACATTCTACCAGATGCACCACTGCCCAGCCCAGCCCCTAGCACGAAGCTTCTTATCTGCCTTTAGCTGCCTGAGCCTCTCGGGGCTTGTAAGAATGCACCTAGAAAGACTTAAAAAAAGACAGACAGAAAAGCACTACAGCACCAAAGCTTGTGTGTGTGTGTGGCCCGTGCCCACAACAGGCAAGTTCAGTATGCAAGTGAGTGATCTCCCTGGCCTGCCTTTGTCTGTCTGTCCCATAGAGCTCTTGAATAAGTGGGCGAGTTGGATGTCTGCAAAGTCTGCAGAGAGTCAGAGTTTCTTGAAGTCCCTAAGAGCCCTAGCACTAGACCCTGGAAAACATGAGACTCCTGGAGTTTGTTAGAAGCTTAAACTTTACAGCAAACCCTAACAAAAGGACTTTTCAAAGTTAACCCAATTACCAAATAATGTGATGATAACATTAACTATCGATGGTCTTTTTGAACCCTAAGACAGCAGGAACCTCACATCTCCACTAGACAGCCTCTACTTCCCCCAGTCCTGGAACCCTTGGATAGGGCCCACTTTCCCGTATGCCTCTCCCAATCCATACCAAATAATATTGCACCCGCCGATCACAACCTAACCGACACAACGATTGCCACCTCAACATGCTTCACTTCAGACTGTGTCCAGAGACTTCACGAGTGGAATGACAACCCTTCAGCTTCATTACTCGGGTGAGACCTTTCCTTTCATAGTACACTCTAATTCCATCTCAGGTGGTTCACTTTCTAACAAAGTCCCATAACCTAGATATACACCAGTTTCTGTGAGAGAGAGCATATGTTCACACGTATCCATAAACTACTGCAAACTATATACCTGAAAGCAGAAGTACACTAGAGTTTGCAGTGAGTAACCCCCAACACTTCCTCTCCACTATTCCAAGCTTTGGGTCCATGATTGCTCAACAATTTGTTTGGCTTCATATGTTAACTCTCTTTTCAGTCACCAGGTTCCAGATGTCATCAGGATGCCGGCCAGGCTTCCCTGGACTGAAGACCCCACCAGTGTGTCCTGGAGCTCCACTTCCCCAGAGCCCCACCCTACTAGGGAAAGAGAGAGACAGGCTGGGAGTATGGACCCACCAGTCAATGCCCATGTTCAGCGGGGAAGCAATTACAGAAGCCAGACCTTCCACCTTCTGCATCCCACAATGACCCTGGGTCCATGCTCCCAGAGGGATAGAGAGTGGGAAAGCTATCAGGGGAGGGGATGGGATATGGAGATTGGGTGGTGGGAATTGTGTGGAGTTGTACCCCTCCTACCCTATGGTTTTGTTAATTAATCCTTTCTTAAATAAATAAATAAATAAATAAAAATAAATTAAAAAGCTTAAACTTTTGGGGGCTGCATGGCCATGGCGGAGAAGTTTGCCCACCCCAAGGAGCCCCTGGAGGAGTCCGTGGAGAACATCCGGCAGCTGGGTATCAGCAGCGACCCCCAGCCCTTCAGCCAGGCCAGGCTCTACCAGAAGCTGCACTGCATCACCCCCCACCCCACCCCCGGCTTTGCTTAGAAAGCTCAGGCCCTCCACATGTGCCATCTTCCTAAAGTTGGGTGATTAGAAAGAACTGGACCTATGGGCTTATGTGCACAAGTGGCATCTAAACTGAGGCCGGGATCCTCTCCTCTGCTTGCTGTCTCTTTCAAACTACTGTCTTCCTGCCTTTCCTGCCCTTTCTTGTTCTTTCCCAGGACTAACACGGGGGATCCATGCTGCAGGATTCTTCTGCTTCCCGCAGGACCCCCCCCCCCCTTATTAGATACAGGATAAGATATGGAGAGGCTGAGTTTCCTTCATAAAAGCTCCCATGTGGTGGCGGGGGCCCTGCCCAGGGTCCTCACACAGGAGGAAGTATGCACTGGACCACACACACCATCTCCCAGCCTACCTTTCCATTAAAGTCAAAACGGAAATGAGGTCTGAATGGTGGGGAGTAAACAGAAGAGAGAAAATGGGAGCTTTTCCTAACTTTTTCTTTCAAAAGTTGATCCCTTCCTTAAGAGGAATAACAATGACAAACTTCAGAGCATAAACAACAGATGGGGAAGTCTCTGGTGAGCAGGAGGAAAATGTCTTCTAAATGTTTTGGGGGCCAGAGGATGTAAACTGTCCCATGGGAGACCATTTGTAAGCCTGGGATTAGGGGATCTTGCATTTAACCCGAGGCACAGCCTGGGGAGGCAGCAAGTGCTGGGGAGGCAGCATATCCTGGACATTGGTGAACTAGTGTCTAAGCATGGTTTGCAATCAGTAGGGCTCCCTGGACAAATTCACTATATTTCTTGCAACTGAGCACCACAAAGAGGGACACAGAGGGATAAAGACAGGGGCTGGGTGGTGGTGCAGCTGGTTGAGCGCGCACGTTACAAAGCGCGAGGACCCGGGTTTGACCCACTGGTCCCCACCTGCAGGGGGAATGTTGTGCAAATGGTGAAGAAGTGTTTCGGGAATCTCTCTGTCTCTCTTCCTATCACCCCTTTCCCTTTCAATTTCTGTTTATCTCTATCCAATAACTAAATAAAGCTATAAAAAAAAAGAAAAGAAAAAAAGAGAGACAAGAGTTGAAAGAGGGGGGTGGGAGGACTCAACGATTAGATCAAGAAGAGGACTCAGTGGCACTGTGGGTCCCCCAGTGACCGAGCATGGGAGGTAAATTACAGAGACAAGGAGGTGGACGATGGGCGGATGGGCGGGAAGTCAGGACTGAGCCTGCGGCTGCTGTGTCCCTAGCTGGCCCCCAGCTCAGGAATGAGGGGGGGGAGACTTGGAACAAGATTACATTTCCAGATCCCCCACCTCCACCACCACCCCATGAAAGTGGAGCTTTACAATATAAACTGCCCAAGCGAGCTGGCGGATAGTCTCCTGTTAAGAATGGAATTTCACTACTGGGAAAATACACAAAAGCACGGAAGAGATACATACCCAACAATCTGAGCGGTTGCCTCTGAGGGGTGGAGTCACTAAATCCTCATCCCCTCCACTTCTTTATCTCTTTAAAGTATCCTTCTCCCCCCATCTTTTGTTGCCCTTGTTGTTGTAGCCTTGCTGTGGTTATTATTGTTGTTGATGTCATTGTTGCTGGATAGGACAGAGAGGAATGGAGAAAGAGGGGAAGGCAGAGAGGGGGAGAGAAAGACAGACACCTACAGACCTGCTTCACCGCCTGTGAAGTGACTCCCCTGCAGGTGGGGAGCCGGGGGCTCAAACAGGGATCCTTACGTCTGTCCTCGCACTTTGTGCCACATGCATTTAACCCGCTGTACTACTGCCCGACCCCCTAAAGTATATAAAAATACTTTATTTTGCTTTAACAAGAGAGATAGAGACACAGAGAGACACAGAGAGCCCTGCTCAGCTCTGGCTTATTAGTGGTACTGGGGATTGAACCTGGGACCTCAGAGCCTCAGGCATGAGAGACTTTTGCATACTCATTATGCTGTCTCCTCAGCCCTAGTATATTTTTCCTAATCTATCACAGTCAATTATTTTTAAATTTCAGAAATTCGACCACCCTCGGTCAGTCAGTTTGATTTACAATACACATCTCATAAGAAGTTAGATTAACCACACCATGTGAACTACCTACTCATGGTCTAAAACCTATGTGCATGGTCTAGACCCACATGGCATTAAGCAGACTTCCGGGGTGTTCCAGACAACCCAGAAAATGAAAAGTCTGTTAAATCTTGGCCTGGAACTTAGAAAGCAGATTTACTATCCTCGGCTCAGTCAGATTCATTCTAGTTTGGAAGTTTCAGACCATGTTGAAAGGACCAAGTTGTTCGTGACTCCCCAGTTCCTTCCCTTACACACCTACGGAGTACTGAGAGAAGACTCGGCATGAGTTCACGATCGCCCTCCATAGCTGCAGGTGGCAAGTTTGGGTCAAGTTCGTGTAAATCAGATCTTGAGTCCACATATGTGTGAAACCATCTGGTAGTTGTCTGTCTTCTCTTTACTGATTTTGATAAGCATAATCACCTCCAGTTCCATTCATTTTGTCCCAAAGGACACAATAGCATCTTTTTTTTATTGCAGAGTACTATTCCATGGGTTACGTATCTCATGGCTTCTTTAGTCAGTCATCTGATGATGGGCATCTAGGCTGTTTCCACTCCTTGGCTGTTGTGAATGATGCAGCTATGAACATAGAGGTGCATTATGTCTCTTCTAATTAGTGCCAAGTGTCCACTGGATAAATGCCCAAAAGTGGTATTGCTGGGTCATAAAGTACTTCCATTTTTGTTTAAGGGCTCTCCATGCTGTCTTCCAAAGGGGCTGTACCAGTTTGCATTCCCACCAGCAGTGGGGCGGAGCTGCCTTTTCTCCACAAGCTCTCTGGCACCTGCCATTTTCTGGTTGTTGATGGAAGCCATTCTCTCAGGTGTGAGATGGAGTCTCGGTGTGGTTTGAATTTGCGTTTCTCTAACGATAAGTGAAGTGGAGCGTTTCTTCACGTGTCTGTGGGCCATGTGTGTCTCTTGAGAAAACCGTTCAGTTCTTTGGCCCACGTTTTTATTGGGTTACTTTTGCTTCTTTTGTAGATCTGTGCTGGTTCTTTACAGATGTCTGACATCAGTCATTTGTCTGATGTGTGATGTGTAAATACCTTCTGCCATTTACTGGGCTGCCTGGTTAACTTCGTGTGGTTTGCTTTAGATGTGTAAGAATGGTTTAGTTTCATGTCATCCCATTTATTTATTCTTGTTTTTCATTTCCCCTGCCCAGGGAGGTTGAGTCTCCAAATACATCTTTGATGTAAAGGTCCTACAACGTTTTACTGGTATTTTCTTCTATAAATTTTAGAGTTTGTAGTCTGACATCTAGATCTTTAATCCAATTGGATTTGACCTAGGAGTATGGTTTCAGGTGATGGTCTAGCTTCACTTTTCCACATGTGGCTATCCAAGTTTTTTCCCTGTACCCTCTGCTGAAGAGGCCTTCTTTACCCCCACTGAATGGTGTTGGCACCTTTGTCATTTATTAGGTGCTCAGGTACGTGTGAGCTCATTTCTGGGTTTTCTACTCAGCCCCACTGATCCAAGTGTCCATTTTGTTCCAGAACCATACTGTTTGGATTACTATTGCTTTGTAGAGTAAACTGAAGTTGGGGAATGTGATGCCTCCATATTTTCCCTGTTTTCTCAGAAGGGCTCTGGCAATTTGTGGCTTTTGATGATTCCACACCGATTTTTGGAAAAGTTGTCCAGTTCTCTCTAAAAAAAAAAAAAAAAAAAAAAAAACTGCCGTTGGAATCTCCCAATTTTGTGCCAGCAGTTCCTAAGCGCTGCCTTTTATTCCTGGGGACCAAGCCCTCATCCCTTTTCTGTCCACAAGCCGCACGCATCTGTACTTACCTGTGGCTTGCTGAGTTTCTGAAGTCTCAGTCATATTTTTTTGAGTTTCCAGGTGATTTTCTTTTTCTTTTTTTTATTTTCCCTTATGTTGCCCTTGTTGTTTTTCATTGTTGTTGTAGTTATTGTTGTTGTTGCTATTGATGTCGTCATTGTTGGATAGGACAGAGAGAAGTGGAAAGAGGAGGGGAAGACAGAGGGGGGGAGAGAAAGACACCTGCAGGCCTGCTTCACTGCCTGAGTCAACTCCCCTGCAGGTGGGGAGCTGGGGGCTAGATATGAGATCCTTACGCCAGTCCTTGAGCTTTGTGCCACATGTGCTTAACCTGCTGCGCTATCGCAGGACTCCCTCCAGGTGATTTTCATTGCTTTTCCTAGGTGATCAGGGAGAGTGAAATGCAGCTGGTGCTACCCCATCGCCACGCCTCTGGAAGTCCCCTCCTCCTAGTGGTTTCCAAGACATGCCATCAGAGACCACAAGCCAGAAGCCAGTGAGCTGATAGGCTCTGCTTGGCTTACACAATGCTTCCATAAATCTCAAGGCAATATAAAGTTTGTAATTTTGAAAACTTTTCATATAAGCCCAAGCCTATTTCTTCTCTTGAAAAAGGAGAAAAATCAGCACCTGGTAATGCTAGGTACCCATTCCAAACTGGGAAGAACTGTCTGGAGCTGAGGGGCCTTGCGTGACTAGAGTCATTTTTTTCTAACATACAGATGGCCCCCATGGTTCATGTGGGGCTCGGTGGCTGTACCAGGAATCCACTGCTACTGGTGGCCATTCTTGTCCCATTTTGTTGGGTAGGAGAGAGAGAAATTGAGAGGGGGAGAAGATAGAAAGGAGGAGAGAAAGACAGACACCTGTAGACTTGCTTCACCACTTGTGAAGTGTCCCCCCTGCAGGTGGGGAGCCAGGGCCCTTGCGCTGGTCCCTGTGCTTCACACTATGTGCTTAGCCTGGTTCACCACCACCGAGTCCCTGGTGTCCCCCTTCTGATTCCCCCAAAGTCTGTCTCCCACAGCCCCTAGGGGCTCACTTTATTGTTAAGCACAAACCCCTTATGGTCCAAGTTGTGAGTGCATGTAACTAAGAAACCCCTGAGAGGCTTATATTCAGCCATTCATAAGCCTTGGTTGCAAATCCCTTCTTTAACAGTGGTGTGGCTAGGAAGAGAACAAAACAGCCCGTGTGTTCCACGGCTGCTTGCTTGCTTGTCTTTCTCCTCCCACTAGACCATGAACTAACTCCATGAGGGCAGGAACCAGGACAGGGACAGGGACACTATTCACCTCTGAGCCCTAGAACATACAAAGAGCCTGGCATGTAACAGTTGTCTTACCAGGGTGGAGGGCATCTCACACATGGACTATTTAGACAGAGCTCAAGACTGAGCACCTTCAGGGGCTCTAGAAGAGGTGTGACCTGGGTGACCCTTGTAATCCTCTGAGAGTCTGTGATTCTAGCTGTGTGTTATTTCATTTCTTTATAGATTATGTTTCTTCCCCCTGTCTGCAGGAATAGGACAGAGCACAAAAGTGACCATCTTTCACCACAAAGAAATCTCTCAGTTTTCAAAATGTAGTCACTAATGTTAAACAGCCTTGGCTTTCAAGAATTACGCCCAGTTCAGTAGGGAGAACACTGCGATGCAATTATGAAGAAGCCGCAGAGTTAAATGCCATTGTTGTGGGAGTCAGGCGGTAGTGCAGAAGGTTAAGCACACGTGGCACAAAGCGCAAGGACCAGCGTAAGGATCCTGGTTCGAGCCCCCGGCTCCCCACCTGCAGGGGAGGCGCTTCACAGGCGGTGAAGCAGGTCTGCAGGTGTCTGTCTCTCTCTCCTCCTCTCTGTCTTCCCCTCCTTTCTCCATTTCCCTCTGTCCTATCCAACAACAACAATAAAACAACAAGGGCAACAAAAGGGAATAATAAATATTTTTTAAAAGCTTTTTGTAAAAAAAAAAAAATGTAAAGAGCAACAGCCTGACACGACTTCCACGAGTTAGCAATGCCGTTCTAGCAATGAACTTGATCAGCGTCCCATTGTTTTAGCAAGGAGGATGTTCTCACTTTAATCCAGAAAACCATTTCTGTCATATTCACATTTTTAAAGATCAAATTCCAGCTGCATTTCTGCAATTTGACATTTAAACATCTTGGAAATAAATATATGGATTAAAATAGGAACAGCACCAGTAGATGATCATTGAACATTCTCAAATACCATCTTGTAACATGAGAGGAATTCAGAGAGGACATATTGAAATTTTAAATTTCAAGGAGGTTCCACTGTTTTTCTCTTTAATTTACTAAGGTAAAATTCAAACTATCTTAGAGTAATAAACTTTGCCATTTACATGCCAGTAAGACCAAGCAGAGAACAACTCCCAAGGCTTCATAGCAGGTCACACCTAAACATGAAGCTAATGTGAGTTCAAGCTGTAAGTTGATCAAACCTTTGACTTTATTTTATTTTATTTTATTTTATTTTATTTTATTTTATTGCCTCCAGGGTTACTGCTGGGGCTCGGTGCCTGCACCACGAATCCACTGTTCCTGGAGGCTATTTTTTCCCCTTTTGTTGCCCTTGTTGTTTTATCATTGTTGTGGTTATTATTATTGCTGTTGTTGTTACTGATGTCATTGTTGTTGGATAGGACAGAGAGAAATGGAGAGAGGAGGGGGAGGTAGAGGGGGGAGAGAAAGATAGACACCTGCAGACCTGCTTCACCACTTGTGAAGTGACTCCCCTGCAGGTGGAGAGCCGGGGACTCAAACCAGGATCCTTACAATGGTCCTGGCACTTCACACCATGTGCGCTTAACCCACTGCACTACTGCCCGACTTCCTGACTTTCAATTTTAATTTTGGTTAGACTCTATCCCCAAGGGGTGACTGAGACTGACAGTGTCAAATGAAGATATATGATTGGAACAAATGCATTAGCTTTCCAAGGGAGACAAAAGAACAAAGTGTTCAGAACTTAAGCCATAGATTTCACTGCTCTGAGTTCTAACCTTGATCCTACCGCTGAGTTTGAATAAATCACTTAATTATTCCAACCTAATCACCTTAAAATGACCAAGACAAGAACACTTTTGTCTTAGTGTCATTGTGAGAACTAAAGGTGAAAATATAGGTAAATTGCTATCAGAGTGAACTGGCAAGACAGTTCACCTTGAGAAGGTGTCAATTTTGTCATGTACACAAACTCAGGCTGTTCAAGTCCAGCTACCACAACAGTGGGGGAGGCCTGGTGCTGTGCTGTTTTTTCCCCTCTCTGTCTCTACCTGAACAAGGACACCTGGGATGGTAAGACCCTGGTGATGACAAGACCAAAAAAAAATTAAAAATTTCTTATCATAGCTATAAACACATAGAAAGCACTCTATAAATACTACTTACAACTATTATTATAGATTGATTTCACAAAACATCCCTAGTAATAAAATCCTTGAAAAGATGATTCCACACCCCTGGTAACTGGAATCTGAAATATCTGTCTTGGATAATCACAGCCCCCCCCACACACACACACCATTTGACTAGTGAGCATAGGAAGTGTGTTGCATTAGCCATCTAACTATATCTTCCATGACCCACAACAGCCCAGTGACTTTCATCTGAAATCCAAGAGAAAAAAAGTAGCAGCAAGGAAGATCTGTGAGAACACTCCAATATCTAATTGAAGTCACGTTCCAGGAAGGGAAGACAGGATACAAAGGAAGGAGCATTACAAGTGAATTTCCAAAAAGGAAGAATAGCTATGCTCATAAGTGTACATTTTAAAAGACTCCACATCTGTGCAATTTCAGAAAAATAGAGATAAAGATCTTAGGTCTCAGAGAAAGGGAAAAATATTACCCACAAAGGTACAAGAAAGATGCAGGCACAGCACTAAACGCTGGAGTACAATGGAACAAAGCCACATTTAAAGCTGAGGAGAAACAATCTGACTGGATTTCTATCTCTGATAAAAGGCTATCTGACAGAAACATGAGTATAGACACAGAATGAAGAGTGGATATATGTCTTTTTGAAGATGTGACCTGAAATTCACTTTCTATCTACCTGCCACTTGGGAGTTACTTGAGAAGATGTGTGCTAATGAAATGAGAAAGTAAATCAAGGAGGAGGTGGTGATGATGTGTCCAGTCAGGGCTGAACTGAAGAGGGGGACAGGACAGCTTCCGTCAGCCAGTCTCAGAGGCAATCTGTTTAAACTGGAGTAGGTGAGCAGAGACTTCCAGAAGGAGGCGCCGAGAGATAAGAGGGTTTCCACAAACTGGACACAAATGTCTCCGTAAAGGCATTTTGGAAACACAGGCTGATGGTAAAGGCAATTAGAAAGTCCAGGAATTTTTTTAAACTATGAAATTAGTATAATTCCTGTGCATTACTCTTATCGCCGGAAAGACAGCACTGTAAGACCTACTATGTGGTTTTCAGTCAGCAAAAAGACATGGGGAAAATATCCATAAATACTGTGAACTGTTTTAGCGTGAAACTACAAATTCATGTAAGAGAATGAGGCCAAGAGAAGAAGCATAAGCAAGGAAGGGTCGTGAAGTAACACGTACTATCTTATAAGGTCAAGTTCAGTACCCAGCCGGCATGCCTACTGGCTCTCCACAATGCTCCTTTGGGCCAAATCCTCTCCCTGACACATGCAGTGTTAGTGAGACTGGCTTTTATCTTTTCCTCCCTTGCTTTTTCTTTTTCTTTCTCTCCTTTCTTCCTTTCCTTTTTCTTTTTTTCTTTTTCTTTCTTTTTTTTTTTTTTACCAGAGCACTGCTCAACTCTGGCATATGCAGTTGAACATCAGACCTCTGGTGCCTCTGGAATGAAAGCTTGTGCTAACTCCCCAGCCTGAATTCACATGGCCTATACTCTGCAGCCAATGGGTAAACATGTAGCTGAATGGAAATCCGCAGTACTTGCTCTTGTAAGTTAAGAATCGTCATTAATTGACAGTGGGCAGAGCTCTAAACAGGCAATTCCTACCCCTTAGCACTCCTAGAATAATTCCTGCTCCTGGGTTTTCTGAAGCCTGAGACTTTAGTTTCTTTGATTCTATGTGTGCTGTTCCTCTCCCAAATTAACTCTCCCAGCCTGGCCAGCCTGCCTTTCTAAGCTATAGTTGTTGGTCTGCTTCTAAGACCCCTTCTGTTTCATTGGTTAACCCCCCTGCCCCCCCTTAACACTGTATTCTATTTACATAACCACTGTTAACTAAGCACCGCCTTGCCTGCAGGGCATTGGTTTAATCCCCAGTGGTTCATGATGCCTTTTTGCTCCGCCCCCTCTCCTTGTCACACCCTGATTTTCACCTGTCTCTTTCGCTCCATCCTCTCTACATCACATCCTGTTTCCACCCTACTTGTCGAGTATATATATATAAGGACAGGATTGTGATTATAGATAGTTTAGATGGCTTAGATTGTGCTGCATTCCACATGAATAAAGAGATACTGCGTACAGCTCAGCCATGAGTCTCTGGTCGTCTGTCTCCCGCCCGCGAAGCTAGACCGGCATATAGTAATATGAATAAGGACTCAGTGTATTAAATCCTAAGAGCCTGGAATGGAGAGCCAGGCAGCGGCACACCCGGCTGATTGTACCCATTACAATGCATAAGGACCCAGGTCCAGACCCCCACTTCCCACAAGCAGGGGGGACACTTCGCAAGCAGTGAAGCAGGCCTGCAGGTGTCTCTTTCTGTCTCCCTCTCTATGTCTCTCCCTCCCTTCTCAATTTCTCTCTATCCAATCAAGTAAAATAGAATGGAAAAAGGGAAAGAAACATGGCCCCCGCAGGAGCACTAGATTCATAGTGCCAGCACCAAGTCCCAGCAATAACCCTGGTGGCAATAAAAATAATAAAAATTAAATTAAATTAAAAGCTTAGAATGAAATGGTGAAAGAGAAGGAAATTAGGAGTGAGCAAAGATATCATGTTAACAGAAATCAATATAAACAAGAAGGTTGACAAATCATGAAATCATAAAAAAACTAAGTTATTAATAGGCAAAAAAAAAAAAACCAGAAAACTTAAAATGTTGAAAAAAATTTCTAAACATAATTATTTCTGTGGGATGTTTAAATCCAAATCACTACCAAGTAGTTAGGTTCACAGCAATTTCAGCACCCTATTCAAAAATGTCTGCAGGCATAGTGCCCCTCCTTATCTGAGGGCTCCCCACCCATGGACCCAACTCACTGCAAATAAAACACCACCGTTTAAAAGGGGTGGGGGAGGCAGTGGCAGAACTGGCAGAACACATGTTGCCCGGCTTCGGTTTGAGCCCCGACTTCACACTCGCAGGGGGGACTTCAAGAGCGGCCAGGCGGCGTGACAGGCGCCTCTTCTCAGTCCCTATCTCCCTATTGCTCTCTGCCTCTCTTCTATGAAAAAGAAAACCAGCCACTGTGGACAGGGGACGAGTGCAGACACTGACCCCCCGCAATAACCCTGGCAGGGAAAGAGAAACAGGCAGACAGACAGACAACAGGGAACTAGAAGCACATTTCATCCCCATGACCACCTGGGTAGGTCAAAACGGGACAATGTCCCAAAGGAAAAAAAAAATTTTTTTTTGTTGTTAATTTACCTAATTGGATAGAAACAGACAGAAATGAAAAGGGGAGGGGAAGATAAAGAGGGAGGTGAGAAAAGAGGCACTTGAAGCACAGCTTCACAACTCGGGAAGTTTTCCCCTTGCAGGTGGGGACCAGGGCTTGAACCAGGGTCCTTGTGCCTGTAGCATGTGTGCTCAACCAAGTGCACCACCGCCTAGTCTGGAAAAAAATAATTTGAAGAAAGAAAAAGTTTCTGGACAAAGGGGAACAGGTTAGGGAAAAGGAGGGTAGAAGGGCATTTGGATTCACTGTAAATCCATCTCCATTTGCCCTGCTGTGGCTTTCCCTTTGCAGAGGTGACAGGGAGAAAGCCCCTCAGCCGAGCGACAATGGAGATGACTCCCCAGCTTCCCAGTCTGAAACCAGGCTCAGAGGAAGTTCTGGAAGATCGCAACACTTCTCAAGACTCCTAGGGAGGAAACAGAAGCCCTCTTAGTGCTGGGTCACTGCTGCACTCCAGGGCTGGGGGAGGCTGGTCAGCCCCTCTGAGCGCACTCTGCCTCACATCTGCATTTCCCTGACATGCCTCTGCCCAGCGGAAAGCAGCTGACTGACGCGGGGTTCACACGGCCTGACTTGTTCACTGTCCATCGCCTTGCCCAATCTTCACCCTGCTTTCGTGGAGACTCAGAATCAGCCTCAGCTCTGTCCTCAAAGGGCAAAAAACAACATCCTCCTGTCTTCCGGACCACAGACCGTGTGTGGAGTGTGAGCCAGGGCCATTACTGTCCTGTTACGGCGCCTTACAGATAAAGGCAGGAAACAGAGGCACTGCCCACCAGGCCGAGACTGGCACTTCTCCAGGGCCACACTAGGCAAAGTCAGGACCTTCGTTCGCCCACCTCCACATTCCTGCTTTTTGAGTCAGAGTAACTGTCTCCCCCTTTTCACATTCCTCTGGCCTGGGGAGTCCTAGCTCTGAAAGAATGTGGCCATTCAGAAAGAGAGGGAGGTCTCTGAGGCTAGGAGGGGCAAGGGAAGGAAAAGATCAAACAGGCCTTCTTAGGGACTGCAGTCAGGTACAGAATCACATCGGGAAGACCACCTGCCCACAGCCTTCCACACACCACTGCATCACGGGGCGGCTGGCAGTATCTCCCATATGCACGACAAGATCTGCATTCTAACTCTCTCATTAAGATGTCTGCTTGCTCATTTACTGGATCGGATAGAAACAGACAGAAATCAAGAGGGGAGGGGAAGAGAAAGAGGGAGATGAGAAAGAGACCCTACCAGGGGGATCAGCCATTATAAAAAGGAAGTAATAGTTCTACCCCATAAGAAAAATGAACACAATCACTGAGCATCCCAAAAACAAAGTATTATGGTCATTATCACAGTCTAGTGCCCTAAACAGCATTAGGAAGTATCAGTCAATCAGCTGACCTTAGTAAACACATAATGAGCATGTCATCAGGATGTCACTGGAACATCTCACCCCCAGCTCTCTGGTCCACTGGCACACACAGCTTATATGCCAAGCGCACCATTACAATAAACTGGAAGGAACTGTGCTGCAGAGACTTGTGGGGGCGTGGAGGGCAGGGCCCTTACACATGTGGGATTTCACCTCTTCTGGGCCAACTATTTTGTTCTTTTTATTTCAGATACTGGGGGGCTGGGAGAACCCCAAAGCTCCCCCAGTGTTGTGACACTCCATGCAATGCCAGTGCTTGACGCCTGGCCACACACTTGGCAAGGCAGGGACCCAACTGGTGAGAACTCTTTAGGATTCTGTTACAGCATATTTAAACTTAACTGAAAGTCCAAATGATTTCTGTTGAGATTTGGGCTCCAGTAGTAAGCATCTGTGTGTCCCTACGGGGAGTGATCTAGATTTTGTAGGGTCTGAAGCACATACAATTTGGAAAACCCTTATTAAAACAACAACAACAAAAAAAACACATAAGTGCATGGATTCATGACCAGGAGAGACAGCACAACTGGTAGAGCGTCAGTGTTTCAAGCCTGCGGCTTCCAGGGGGGTGCTGAGCACAGCCTGTATCAGAGCGGTTTTTTGGCCTCTCTCTCTCTCTCTTCTCGTTGAAACTTCTCTTCCCATGTATAATGAATAGAATGAATTCTCAAATGCGTGAATTCATACAGTAGCGCAGCAGGTTAAGCACATGTGGCACAGAGCGGAAGGACCAGCGTAAGGATCCTGATTCCATAAGGATCCCAGTTCAAGCCCCCGGCTCCCCACCTGCAGGGGAGTCACTTCACAGGCGGTGAAGCAGGTCTGCAGGTATCTGTCTTTCTCTCCCCCCTCTTTCTTCCCCTCCTCTCTCCATTTCTCTCTTTAAAAAATAATAAAAGACAGAAAAAAAATCCATTTTGATGAAAGACAGAGAAATGGTAGTCTTGGTCAAAGAGAGGCAAGTCTCTATGGACAGTGGGGAAAGGACAAAAATCAAAAGCTAGGTTTAACAGGATTTGTTCATCCACACATGTAATACTAACTATGATTGTTGTGAGACTTAGTTCTCTCAACTCAAAATAATCATGACTGTAATTAGCATTTAGTAAGAACTTACTACGCTTGAAGTGCAATACCATGTGCTTTATCCATAAATGAGTTTAATCTTCTCAGCAACTCACTAAGCCTGCATTATCACGATCACTTTCCTCCTGGAGATAAAACTAAGCTTTCAGAAGTTCAGGGACTGTCAACGGTTTCATCTTGAGTGTGTAAGTGACGAAGTCAGACCTGGGCTCCATGGCCCCCAAAGCCCATGCCTGGAGCCCGTCTGCCCCACTCCAGATGGAGTCCATCCCAGCACCTGCCCTATAGAAGTGACCCCAGCAGGAAAGGTGAGCTGACTGGGGGGGGGGGACAGACCCTTCCCCTCTGTACCCCCGGAAGCAAGTGAGCTGTGCTGGCACTTTAAGGTCTCCCTGACTGGGCTGAGGACAGAACCTGGCTCCCTCACGGAAACTGTCCAGAGACCGTTCATGGTTTGCTGGAGAGGGGCTGTAGGTTTCAGAGAGAAGAGTGAGAGCAATAAACTGCAAAATCATAGCTCTGCAGGCAATGGAATCTTTTACTCAGAGATTAAAATGTCAGAAAGAGTACACGTCAGCTCCAGAAGTTGGAAAATATTTTTTCCATCGTGACTACTCCTTGCTAACAACACAGAGGGCTGTTTCCCTTCCCTGGGGATGGTCCTGACTCATTTCACCTCTTTTTTAGCCTTCTGCAATACTCAGGAGTCCCAGCCACGGCCAGCACCACACAGTACTCGCCACAGCTCTGTTAATACTTCCGTAACTTCGGTGTCCGATGCTCTTTCAATAACTGTGAGGCAGCCCCTGTTCAGTTCACCTCCAGCTAACAGAAGAGGACACAAAGGCGCAGGGATGTCAACAGGCCCGACCCCACACAGCTGGGAGAATCAGAAGAATCAGGATTTGGACCCAGCTCTTCTGTTCTGGAATCTTACCTTCATGACTCCTTGAAATTCCTTTCTCATAGTCTAATTCTGGTCGTAGGAAAGTAAAAAAAGGAAAAACAACACAAGTCCTCCTAGAAAGAACCTAGCAAGTTTGTTTGGGTTTTTTCCTCCAGGGTTACAGCTGCAGCTCTCAGTGTCTGTGCTACAAATCCACTGCTCCTGGAAGCTTTTTTTTTTTTTTCATTGTTGTTGTTGCTGCTGTTGCTGCTGTTGGATAAGACAGTAAGAAACTGAGAGGAGGGGAAGACAGAGAGGGGAGAGAAAGACACCTGCAGACCTGCTCTACCACTTGTGAAGCGATCCCCCCCTGCAGGTGGGGAGCTGGGGGCTTAAATTGGAATTCTTGTGCTAGTCTCTGCACTTCATGCCATGTGCACTTAACCTGATGCAGCACCACCTGGCCCCTAGCCCTGCTTTTTAAAATACGTATACAAACACATTCAATTTCTTTTCAGCAACAGTACAGAGAGGCAAGTCAGTGGACAGTGATAATCTTTCCAACAACAGTGCTAAGTAACTGAATTCCATAAATAAAAACACAAAATGCAAACTGTTCAATCTGTATTTCCACCTATTTTAATTATTTTGAAATTTTATGGGGAAAATATTATACAAGACTATTGTCATATTGACTATTGTTTCGCATCTCCCCGAGATAGGTGTCAGCACTCTGTGCCCACCACCAAGCTGCCATCTCCCTCCACCAAAGGGTAACGGGCCCTCAACACCCCTCCCCTTACTTTGCCACCAACGTTATCACTGGGGCTCAGGGCCTGATCAACTAAACCATTCCAGGGATTTTCCTTTTCCATCTTATAGAGGATGAGAGATGAAGAACAGTGGAGAAGGAGGGGGAGAGAGAGAGAGAGAGAGAGAGAGAGAGAGAGGAAAGAAGAGACACTTGCAGCACTGCCTGACTGCATCTGAACCTTCCCCTTTGCATGCAGGGGTGTGGGCTTGAACCCAGGTCCTCGTAGGTGGTGACGTGTACACTCTACAGGTGAGCCACCATATGGCCCCTCAGGTACTCTGTCAACCCCCTTCAGCTGTGTCCCTGTTGAGCCCCTGGGTCTGCTGACACAAAGCAAAGTTTATTAATGCTTCTCCCCGCATTCCTCGTTGCTTTGTGTTGGGATGCTTCTAATTCTGCTTCTAAGACCCCTTCTGTTTCATTGGTTTAATACCCCCTGCTTAACCCTGTATGCTATTTACATAACCACTGCAGGGCATTGGTTTAATTCCCACCGGTTCATGATGTGTTTCTGCTCCGCCCCCTCTCATAGTACACCCTGATTTGCACCAGTCTCTTTTCGCTCCACCCTCTCTACATCACATCCTGGTCACACCCTACTTGGAAAGTATATATAAAGACAGGATTGTTCGTTTTAGTTTAGTTTTAGTTTAGCTTAGCTTGGCTTAGATTGCGCTGCGTCCTGCGTGAATAAAGAGATACTGCGTACAGCTCAACCATGAGCCCCGGGTCGTCTGTCTCCCGTCAGTGAAGCTCAGCCCAACAGCTTTGCTTAAGTTCGACCTGTGAGTGGAACATTGCTCAGCTGTAAAGTCTCCCTTTCTCATCTTTCACACTGAAGCTCCTGATGAGCCCAAAATCTGAGGCTTGGAAGGCAGACCAACAAACGTCAAGTCAAACTCCAACTGGATTCAGTAAGTTAAACTAAAATTAACAGTCACAACCGGCACCTCTTTCCAGGTGAGTCTGAAGCACTTCTACCTACTCGAACATATAGCAGTATAGGCCCCATCAGAAACAAGAAGCTCAAATAAACCACCTAACATCCCGTCTGAAGGGTCTAGGAAAAAGAAGAAGCCAAAAATAAGGGGAGTAAGAAAATTTAGGGCAGAAATAACACAAACAAACAAACGACCCACAAAAGATCAATGAAACTAACAGCTTGTTCTTCAGCAGCTAACAATATTTGACAAGACATCAGCCAGAGCAATTCTAAAAGAGAGACGAGGCTCTACTAGGATCGTAAATAAAAGGAGGGAATCACGACACCAAAGAACTTCAAAGGAATCATGAGTGATTTCTACAGATAGTGATTTTCTATGAAGACTCTAGAAGAGATGTGTGAATTCTTACACCCATATAACCTCCAGAGACTAAGCCAGGGGGATTAGGAAATATCAACGGGCAGAATTACAGTCAGAGAAACTGACAGAGTTATCAAAATTTTTCCCAAGAAGTCCAGAACCAAATGGTCTTACCAAACCTTCAAGGAGTTTTAGGAATAAACTTTTCAAGTTTAAAAAATAATAGATATGAGAATACACCCTAACACTTTCTATAAAGCCGAATGACCCTGACACCAAAAACAGCAGGCATCACACACACCTTCCCATAGCTGACATCCATATGAACCTCGAAGAGCACGTGTGTCACCACACTCAATAAGTCTGAGCCCCTGGCCACCACAACGGAGCACCTGCAAGGAGGAGGTTACACGCGGTGGAATCCAGCTGTGTTCTCCCTCCTTTCTGTGTGCTTCTCTCTCCATCACTCATTCCCTCTCTGTCTCTCACCCTCTATCCAAAAAGTAAATAATAATAATAAAATAATAATCATGGACATCTCCAGTTTAAGCCCCGGATCCCCCCCCCCCATGTAGTGGAATCATTTCACAAGTGGTGAAGTGGGGTTGTAGGTGTCTATCTTTCTATCTCTCTTTATCTTCCCCATCTCTCTCAATTTCTCTGTCCTATCCAACACCAACAACAACAAAAGAAAAAAAGGGGGGGGCACCAGGAGCAGTGGATTCATAGTGCAGACAATGAGCCCCAGCGATAGCCCTGAGGCAAAAAAAAAAAAAAGACCATGGACATCTAACTTTTGATGTCCAAAAATATTAAAAGAAGAGGGTCTATTCAACAAATGGTGTTGGGAATATTGAATTGAAGCACACAGAATGAAACTTCATCACACCACAAACACAAGTAAACTCCAAATGGATAAAGGATTTGGATGTTAAACTAGAAACCATCAAATATTTAAAAGAAAACATTGGTAGAACTCTTTTCAATCTATGTTTTACAGGTGTCTTCAATGACTCAAATCCATTTGCAAGAAAAACAAAAACAAAACAGCAAAAGGGGGATGAATAGTGTTATGCTCAGTTGAACACACAGTACCCCATGCAAGGACCTGGGTTCAAAC